>NC_133377.1:18476744-18776744 GCF_049309525.1 Garra rufa
CACACGGTGAGCACAACAATGTACTTTGATTTTTTGGATTTCATGTAACTTGTTGTCGTTCTAGGTACTAAATCTGATACAGATCAGGTGTTTTGCAATGCGACTGCAGTGTGAACAGTCATATCAGAATTCATGCAACTTTAGATCAACATTTGTCACTTTTCTGCACTCATGGGAGTCACTTCAAAGATTTTACGTACCCAAAGTTATCAAGACAGTTGCACAAGGTAGTCAGTGGAAGTACAGTGATGTGTCAGAACTCATAAGTATTACAATGACAACTCTATATACAAGTAAAATGAGGGCTTGTATCAAAAGTTTCAAAAGTGTGTTCTTTTGCCTATTTAGAAAAAAGGGATTTTTTTTTGTATAGCTGTTCATGTTTTTATTTTAAATGCCAATATCAGATTTTCATTTTGAATAGATTATAGTCCTGAACTGGTCATATGGAAGTAAACATGGAGGGCATAAAGTAAGTGATTATGAATTAAATTATCGTGATCTGCCGCAGAAGCCAGTTAGATTATGTTTTGAAGCATGGCTGCTGGTTTAAGTTGGTCCTGAGCAGGACCTAGTTGCTTAAAACTATCTTAGGTCCAGCACATGACCAGCTAAAGACCAACATAAACCAGTCCAAACCAGCAGCCATGCTTCAAAACATAATTAAGATGGCTTCTGCAGCAGATCACACAATAAACAAACACATAATCCTTTCCATATGACCAGTTCAGGACCATAATCTATTCAAAATGGAAATCTGATAATGGGCACATTTAAAATAAAAACATGAACAGCTATACAACAAAATCAGATCTGAGCAAAAATCAGAATTGAGCACCAAGTGTGAATGTAGTCTTTACATTACATTGGTTACACGTTTACCTACAAGCCAAATTACACATAAATACATCCTCATTTCAAAACTGGTAACTTACAGCAATACCATACTGAAATATATTCCAAATCTAAAACAAATGAAGTATTATCAAAAAAAAAAAAAAAAAAAGATGTACTGTATCTAAACACCTACACGGTGTTAGTCTTTCAGTTTCATTATAAAGTGAATTCTACACTGACATTCTAATGTTTATTCCAAATGCTACTTCCATTTATTAAGTTGGCTTTCTTAAGCATTTGCAATTTAATCTCAGTTATTATTATTCTTCTGAGACTACAATTTCTGACTGCTCCTCCTCCTAGAGCTTTAACTCTACAAACTCTAAACTCAGCCCAGATCATCAGACTGATCTGACTCCAGTCGCTCTATCTTTTCTGACTGATCCGTCTTACGGTTTTCCTAAAAAATAATGATTAAAACTGGGAAAAATCCCATAGATTTACATTGACGGAATGTTCAAATGAGCCAATAATCCCTTGAGACTCAATTAAACTTCCCTTCTATGTACTATTCATTTCAATTCAATTCAATTCATTAAAATCAAAACAAAAATACATATATATCCATAAATAAACAAAACAGAATACATCCATATATAGAATTATATAACCATAAAAGTTCTACTAATGCAGATGTGTTCACTCTTTATTTCTTAGTTTGTGGCATTTGTAAATATGTTGTGCTAGCAAAGAGGAAGTAGGTCTTTCACCAAGCAATATTTTTAATTTGTTTTTTCCATGGACTGAAACTCAGGAATAATCTGCTGTATTTTACTGTACAGTGAGTCTCTCAGGGATGTGTATTTGTCACGGTGGAGGAGAAAGTGTTCCTCTGTCTCAACTGCTCCAGATCTACATTCATTACAGATTCGCTCTTCTTTAGGTAACCACGTCTTTTTATGTCTTCCTCTTTCTATGGCTAGCTGGTGGTCACTCAGTCTGTATTTCGTCAGTAAATGTCTCTGTGTTATATTCCTGACTGAGATTAGATACTCAGCTAGACTGTACTCTCTGTTGAGTTTCAAATAAGATCGGAGACGACTTTGGTCTTTGGTCTGTTGTAACATCTTTCCAATGTTGTATGTCTCCTTTTCTTTATTTATAATTTCTTTGATTCTTCCATGTTTCTCAAGTTTGGTGATATTGAGTGCTTTGTTAGTCAGATTAGACACCATTACACAAAAATGACTTTTTAGATAATTTTGTTTGTATGGCATGCAGTGCCTTGCGGGTTTTTGCAAGTAATGTTTTTATTGCCACGTTGAAATTTCCTGTGGGAGTTAAAACTAGACCAAGATAACTGTATTGTAAAACATGTTTAAGTGTGGTGTTGTTTAAAGTAAATATATGTTTATGTTCTAGATTTTCTTTTTCTGAAATATCATAATCTTAAATTTTTTGGATGTTGACTTCTAAGGTCCAGTCATGACAGAATTTAGTTAAAATGTCAAGGTTGTTCTGGAGACCTTCAGGTGTTTTAGATCAAATTAGCAAGTCATCCACATATAGTAAATATTTGACTTCTGTGTCAAATAATTGTAGTCCAGGACTGTTTGATTGGTCCAGTAGATCTGCCAGTTCATTGATATATATGTTAAATAAAGTCAGGCTGAGGCAGCAGCCCTGTCTCACTCCTCGCTGTTGAGAAAAATAATCAGTCCTTTGCTGTCCAATTTTTACTGCACATTTATTTTGGTTATACATGTTTTTAATTAAGTCATATATTTTACTCCCTATGCCACTTTGAATGATTTTATTAAAAATATATATATATATTACTATATATCCAACCAAGTCTAGCAACTAGAATCTGCTGCATAATTTGCTGGTTTATGCTGGTCCTTTGCTGGTTAATGCTGGCCATTTGCTGGTTTTAGCAGGTTTATGCTGGTCCTTTGCTGGTTTATGCTGGTCCTTTACTGGTTAATGCTGGCCATTTGCTGGTTTTAGCAGGTTTATGCTGGTCCTTTGCTGGTTTATGCTGGTCCTTTACTGGTTGATGCTGGTCCTTTGCTGGTTTATGCTGGTCCTTTGCTGGTTTATACTGTTTTTTTTCTGGCCCTTTGCTGGTTAATGTTGGTCCTTGGCTGGTTTCAGCTGTTTTATGGTGGTCCTTTGCTGGTTAATGCTGGCCCTTTGCTGGTTTTAGCTGGTTTATGCTGGTCCTTTGCTGGTTAATGCTGGCCCTTTGCTGGTTTTAGCTGGTTTATGCTGGTCCTTTCCTGATTAATGCTGGTCCTTTGATGGTTTATGCTGGTCCTTTGCTGGTTAATGCTGGCCCTTTGCTGGTTTTAGCTGGTTTATGCTGGTCCTTTGCTGGTTAATGCTGGCCCTTTGCTGGTTTTAGCTGGTTTATGCTGGTCCTTTGCTGGTTAATGCTGGCCCTTTGCTGGTTTTAGCTGGTTTATGCTGGTCCTTTGCTGGTTAATGCTGGCCCTTTGCTGGTTTTAGCTGGTTTATGCTGGTCCTTTGCTGGTTAATGCTGGCCCTTTGCTGGTTTTAGCTGGTTTATGCTGGTCCTTTGCTGGTTAATGCTGGCCCTTTGCTGGTTTTAGCTGGTTTATGCTGGTCCTTTCCTGATTAATGCTGGTCCTTTGATGGTTTATGCTGGTCCTTTGCTGGTTAATGCTGGCCCTTTGCTGGTTTTAGCTGGTTTATGCTGGTCCTTTGCTGGTTAATGCTGGCCCTTTGCTGGTTTTAGCTGGTTTATGCTGGTCCTTTCCTGATTAATGCTGGTCCTTTGATGGTTAATACTGGCCCTTTGCTGGTTTTAGCTGGTTTATGCTGGTCCTTTGCTGGTTAATGCTGGCCCTTTGCTGATTTTAGCTGGTTTATGCTGGTCTTTTTCTGGTTTATGCTGGTCCTTTACTGGTTTATGCTGGTCCTTTGCTGGTTAATGCTGGCCCTTTGCTGATTTTAGCTGGTTTATGCTGGGCCTTTGCTGGTTTATGCTGGTCCTTTACTGGTTTATGCTGGTCCTTTGCTGGTTTATGCTGGTCTTTTGCTGGTTTATGCTGGTTTTTTGCTGGTTTTAGCTGGTTTATGCTGGTCCTTTGCTGGTTTATGCTGGTCCTTTGCTGGTTAATGCTGGCCCTTTGCTGGTTTTAGCTGGTTTATGCTGGTCCTTTGCTGGTTAATGTTGGTCCTTTGCTGGTTTTAGCTGGTTTATGCTGGTCCTTTGCTGGTTAACCCCCTGTGGCAGTTTCCCAAAAGGAACTTCAATTACTCTGTCATTTCTGATTGTACAGATAAAAGCAGTATATCAATCGAATCTGTAAAGGGTCTACTTTTATTTGTATATACTCACAAAAATAAAAAAACATTGTGATTTTGCAAAATAAAGAAAACAAAAAGGGTGTGCTGTCTGCCGCGTTGATCTCCGTGATCTTCATTCAGAAACGCGTCATTAAAATATACTATAACTCAGCCAATACACAACACAGAGACATGAGCTTGAGAAATATGTCTAGAGAAAGCTTGATATGTATTCTTTTAAACGAAGTAAGTTTTATCGAAAACAAATATTCGGTGATAAAGTAATCTATATAAAACCAACACGATGTCCAGTCTGTCCTGTCTGCTTCATTATTTTATAATTAGATCACACCCACGAGCTATTCGCTTTTCATATTAAAATGCTGCGTTCCAGGCAGGTTTTTTAGCTGGTAAATCACGACTTCAAATCACGACTCATGACTTTGTAGCGTTCCAGGCAAGTCACCCCAAACTGCCTGAGCGCATTTATTATTCTTACATTATTATTCATTTGTTTGCAACGTTATATTGTCCTAAAGGCTATTTTTTCACTGTGTACTACTTGCATAAACACAGCACCCGCAGGTGCTGACATAGTGGTTTTGCGGGCTATGTTACGTCAGAATTCGGAACTTGGGGGTAGATCGATCTAGTACGAGTTCACGAGTGGGAAGTCACGGGTTTGACTTTCACGGATAGAAGGTTGGAAAAACACGAGTAACAGGTTGCCTGGAACGCGGCCTTTCTGGAAGATGACGCACTGTCAGGAATAAAACTTACTTCAGAAGATAAACATTATGTGAGACAAGGCGCGATCCAGCAGAGGAGATATTTATAAGTAAGTTGATAGTAAGTTGAATGTGCACACATTTTACCAGTTAAGACTTTCTGCCAACTATAATTCCTGACTACAGCAAGTGAAACATTATAAAGTACGTTTCATTTCACTGCATCTAAATGTCTCACGATGCCAGGATGTGTTTAATAGTCTACACAATAAAGAATGATGCAGTATAAAGGTAATAGTGTTAACATTTAAGCTTAACAGTTGTAATATGGCCTAGTTTCTTTGTATTGTATAATACACACAAAGCATGCTTATGTTTATGACTATAAGATCATATTATTTATTTAGTTATTAATGTATCTTACAACAAAAGGATGTAATATGAGGGTTTACACTGAGTGTATGTTTATGAGTCTATGACTACAAAATCATAATATATATATAAATAAATAGTATGATGCTCCTGATATTAACATGCCCACAGATGTTTTATTTTTGTTTTTTAGTGATCTGAAACCTGCTCAAAAGATGAATCCTGCTGACATTTACTTGAGTCTCTTCAAACTGTTTTCCTACTGTACCAAGTTCAGATGTTAAAGAAGTTCACAAGTGAATCTCAAGTTATTTTGCCTGATAAATAAATCTATTCAAAATAAGCTACAAACATATTTTGTCCTTACATTCCTCCTTCATCTGACTGAATGGCTAATTATGCGGCTCATTATGCAGGTCTTTGTCTTCTTAGGTGTAAATCGTCTTGGGTTACTATTGTAACCTTAGTTCCCTGAGGGAACGAGACGCCGCGTCTAGAAACGCTATGGGGAACGCCATTGGCGGGCCGCACTCTGAATCATGTCTTACAACCAATGAACGACGGGGGGTGACGTCACAGGCGCGGTGACGTCACCAACCAGGAACTATAAAACTATAAAACGCGTGCGTTTGAAGCCCGCGGCAGCTCTAGCATGAAGCGAGCGCCGCAGGGGGCGGGAATTATGGTCCGAGACGCGGCGTCTCGTTCCCTCAGGGAACTAAGGTTACAATAGTAACCCGAGACGTTCCCTTCCGGGAACTCGAGCCGCGTCTAGAAACGCTATGGGGAACGAGACTACCTACGTCCCCATAATTTCCGAACCCTGCGCAGTGTCTGTGCCAGCAGGTGGAAAGGTAGAGGGCATTTGTCTAGCATTCCGCGGACAAGAGGCCCTGTAGTCCTCGGCCCTTAGGCACACGAGGAATGGGGTACTACCTCTGTCTGGTCTCCAGCCAGAGCGAGAGGTACTCCGCGGCCCTCAGGCACACGCAGAGTCTTAGTCCTTTGTCTGGGAGTTAGCCAGAACAAGAAGGACAGAATGACCACTGTCTAGCACTCGGCGGACAGATGGTGTGGGAAGTCCTCGGTCCGCAGACCCACGAGGACAGTGCACTCGACCCCAAGAGTGCTCCTCGGCCCGCAGGCACACGAGGAATGGTAGTCTTCCTCTGTCTGGTCGCCAGCCAGAGCGAGAGGTACTCCGCGGCCCTCAGGCACACGCAGAGTCTTAGTCCTTTGTCTGGGAGTCAGCCAGAACAAGAGGGACCGAATGACCACTGTCTAGCACTCGGCGGACAGATGGTGTGTGTAGTCCCCGGTCCGTAGACCCACGAGGACTGTGAGCTTGACCTCCAGGCTCCTCGGCCCTCGGGCGCACGAGGAGTGGGTGATCCTTTGCCTGGGGGTGCAGCCAGAGCAAGAGGGATCCAAGGCTCGGCCTGTGCTACGCCAGGACGCGAGAGATAAGGCCATTGTCGGCATTCCGCGGACAAGAGGGCACTGCAATCCCCGGCCCTCGGGCTCACGGAGAAGACAGTAGGGGCCTCAGCCTGGTAGCCAGCCAGTGCATGAGGCACTCCTCGGCCTTGTTCTAAGGCAGACGAGGAGTCTTGGTCCTTGGTCAAGGTAGTTTCCGGAACCAGAGGGACCGCATTACACTCGGTCTGATAGCATACTGCGTCAGAACACGAGGACAAGTGAGCCATTGTCTAGCATTCCGCGGACAAGAGGGCTGTAGAGTTCTCGGCCCGCAGGCACACGAGAATAGAGACCTCCGCCTGGTTCGCCAGTCAGTGCAGGAGGCACCCCTCGGGCACACGAGGGGTCTTAGTCCTTTGTCTGGGGTTTCAGCCATGACAAGAGGGACTGAAAGCTCGGTCTGATAGTAGTGTCAGAACGCGAGAGTAGGAGCCTTTGTCTAGTTTCCCACGGACAACAGGCTTTTCTTAGTTTTGCAGATCTCATAAGTTTGGCGAAACTCACTTCTCTTCTTTCCGCAGAAAGATGCGCCTTGAGAAGTCTTCTCCTGGCTAGGGAGGTGGCTGACTCTCTAGGCCTAGCGCACTAGGCCGAGAGCACAGCAGAGCCTGGAGCGGCTCTGAGGTCAAGCTCATAGTACCTGACAAATGTCAGGGGCGATAGGACCAACCCGCAGTTCCTGGAAGCGGAGCTTCTGGAGAACGGAGGCTTCACAGAAGATTCTCTAAAATGAGAGTATCTCAACGCTCAATCCAACAGCTCTTAAGAGTGGAGGTCTCAGATAACCCTTCCGTGAGGGGAGACCTAACTACACTCACGCTTTTTTTTTTTTTTTTTTTTTGTACTAGAAGCGGAGCTTCTGGAGAACGGAGGCTTCACAAAAGACTCTCTAAAATGAGAGGAAATCTCAACGCTCAATCCAGCTGCTCTTAAGAGAGGTCTCAAATAACCCTTCCGTGAGGGGAGACCTGGCTACACTCAAGCTAGGAAGTACTGGAAGCGAAGCTTCTGGGGAACGGAGGCTTCAAAAACGACTCTCTATAGTGAGAGGAGGCCTGATAACGCTCAACCCTAAGAGACCTGCGCTTGTAAGTACAGAAGCGGAGCCTCTGGAGAACGGAGGCTTCATAGAAGACTCTCGAAATGAGAGGAAGCCTAGCAACGCTCGATCCATCAGCTCTTAAGAGTGGAGGTCTCAAGTAACCCTTCAGTGAGGGGGGGACCTAGCTACACTCACGCTTGGCTGCACAGCGATCGGGAGAATGTGTAAAGACGCAGCCTCGGCAACGTCTGTACTACGGCGTCCAGTCCGGGCAGACCTGGAGGCACTAGGGAGAACCAGAGAGAACCTTGCGATATCTATCGAGTCGCAGAGGTCCCATCCTCTGAGTCTGTATGCTTAGAATTCTCCATGCTTCATTACTTCCCGATGAAGCCTTAATCTCCCGACCGTGGAGGAAACGTGCGACCAGAGGGCTCTGCCCACTGAGAGGCCACCTAGAGGGGCGTGGTAGGCACTCGTAGCCGCCACGTAACCCTTCCAGGTGGAGTGAGCTAGCCCTGCGGAAAGGCGAGACTGTAGGAACTCCAGAACTGTACCAACCGGGCAGTTGACTGGGTCTAAGTGGCGCTCGCGGCACCATCTCGCAAACAAGTTCCACTTGAGGCCATACAGTTTCCTCGTAGAGGGAGCTCTGGATTGGAGAAGGGTCTCAACCACCTCAGTAGGGAGACCCGCTCCTCTAGGTTGTGCCCCCTCGGGGGTCACAGCCATAACCTCAACTTCTCTAGGTGGGGTAGCAGACTGCGCCCCAGGCCTGAGATAGGAGGTCTCTCCTGACAGGAATCTCCCATGGAGAGCCGTCGAGGAGAGATACCAGGTCCGAGAACCATACTCGTGCCGGCCAGCGCGGGGCTACTAGTAGCAGCCGCACTTGAAACCGACGGACCCGTTCCAGAACTCCCAGGAGCAGAGCGATCGGGGAAAGGGTGTACAGACGCAGCCTCGGCCACGTCTGTGCCATGGCGCCCCGCCCCTGTGGGGCTGGAGGCACTAGAGAGTACCAGAGGGGACAGTGCGATATCTCTTGAGTCGCAAACAGGTCCTCCTGTGCCTGGCCAAAAACTCTCCATATCTGTTCCACCATCACTGGGTGGAGCATCCATTCCCCGGGCCTCGGCCCCTGCCTCGACAGGACGTCTGCTCCCACATTCAGATGTCCAGGAATGTGGACTGCTCTCAGGGAGAGGAGTTTTCCTTGAGACCACAGGAGGATCCGATACGCCAGCTTGAATAAGGGGCGTGAGCGGATCCCTCCTTGATGGTTTATGTAATAAACTACCGCTGTGCTGTCTGTACGAACAAGGACATGACGGTTTCTTAGGTCTGGTAGAAACTCCTGAGGGCCTGGAACACCGCCAGCATCTCTAGGCAATTTATGTGCCATGAGTGATGGTGCGGGCTCCACAGGCCTTGGGCTGAGCGGCCACTCATGACCGCTCCCCATCCGGTAAGGGACGCGACTGTCGCTAGTGTGACACGGCGGCATGGCATCCCTAAAACCGGTCCCTGAGAGAGAAACCAGGGTTTCTTCCACATGACCAGGGCACGTAGACAACGCCGCGTGACACTGATCTTGCGGAGCGGGTTTCCCCTCGGGGAGAACCCCCTGGTTTAGAGCCACCACTGTAGTGGTCTCATATGCAGCAGTCCAAAAGGTATCACGTTGGAGGTGGCTGCCATAAGACCTAACAGTACTTGGAACTGTTTGACAGTGAGTGACTGGCCTAGCTTGACCGCATTTACTGCAGTGAGTATGGACTCGATCCGAGCGGGTGACAATTGTGCCCGCATCGTGGATGAATCCCATACCACGCCTAGATAAGTAGTCCTCTGTAATGGAGAGAGGACGCTCTTCTTGGCGTTGAGTCTCAACCCCAAACTCTGCATGTGAGCGAGAACAACACCTCGATGCTGAACCGCTAACTGCTCCGAGCTGGCTAGGATCAGCCAGTCGTGTATATAATTGAGTATGTGGATGCCCTGGAGTCGCAGTGGAGCCAGCGCAGCATCCACACACTTCGTGAAAGTTCGGGGTGAGGGAGCTAGGCCGAAAGGAAGTACTCTGAATTGGTGAGCTTTGCCCCTGAAAGTGAACCTGAGAAACTTCCTGCGTTGTAGAAGGATGGAGACGTGAAATTGAAAATGGGCCGAAGCCCTCCATCCTGGGAACAATGAGGTACTGGCTGTAGAACCCCGACTCTCTATACCGAGGCGGGACCACCTCGATGGCCTCCTCCCTCAGGAGAGTTCTACCTCCTGTTCCATTTACCAGACCCTGCCCGGGGTTCACCAGTGTTTAGCTGGGAATACCCCGCTGAAAGGTGGCATCTCGGCGCCGGATTAAATTTTGCAATACCCTTTCTCTACAGTACGCAGGACCCACATAGAAATATCTGGCAGTAGTTTCCACGCTGCCAGAAATTCTATTAAGGGAACCAGCCCCTCGAGGCTGGCTTCTGGATTTATTTGAGGAACTGATTCGGTGACCTGTAACAGCGAGCTGGCAGGATACACCTGAATTAGTTGCTCTTGAGACCCCCGCGGGGGTTGCGAACTCTCCAGGGCCGCTACGTTTCCGGGCGGGACAGCTAGAGAATGTTCGCGGGAGATTGCCGCGCCTTATAACACTGCCGACAGATCTCCTGAGGGCCCGGGAAGGTGTGGTCACTGAGTTTTCTATGGTGCACCACAAACCTCCCCGAAAGGGGCTGCCCTCATCGGCCCTATTATATATTTTGATAAAGTCGGGGCCGTTAGGTGAGGACCTCTTAGACCAGAGCACGACCCTCGGACCGAGCTCAGTCTTTGAAGCCCCCGGTTAGGAGTGTTGCAAATCCCTCCCTCTAGGTGTCACCGGAGGGAACGGGCTGCAATGCTCCTATTATGAGCCTCTATGTGAGGAGCTGGTACACGGCTGGGGTTTATTATCCCGTCAAGAACCCCAACACGTGTATTTTTGCTGATCAAGCCTGAAGTTTTCTTTAGGCGGCTTGGAGAGCAAAGACGGAGCCTTTAAGAATGATGCCAGACCGGGGGACAGAGGCTGATAGCGTCTGTTCAACCCGCGGCGTCATCCTTACTTTCTAGATCTAAAACTTAATGTAGACCGGGAAAGACAGAAGGCTCCATTTGGAAGTGCTGACTTAGTCCGCAGGAAGCAGAACGTTTGCTTTTCTGCAGCTCATATTTGCTTATTTAGCTAATGGAGAGTCAGCACAACCACCAGCTCAACATACTGAGGCGATCAGGGGGGGCGGTTGAATACTTTAGACAACACACTTCACATCAACCTCCTTGTAGGAAGATATGGCAAGCGTTGAAAACCTTTCCTGGAGGGAAGTAACCGCATTGCGGGCTTCCATATCCAGAAAAAAGGTTCACCGATCCACCAGATAGGAGAGGAGATAGGGTATTTTTAAAACACCCGTCTCCAGTCCCTCTAATAGATCGAGCCGCGATCTCAGCGAGTGCAGCAACCGCTCCGCCTCGGCGGAAGCGGGGCCAGACCCGCGAGAAACGCTGGCGAAGGCTCCCTCCTCGAAGAGAGCCTTCCGTGGAGCACCCGCAGTGGAGATTTTAACACTCACACTGTGGACAGCCAGCCTTTTCGAGGGCTGACTGTGCGTGCTCTACACTCAAGCAGACCACACATAGACTGTGTGTATCCCCACCAACAATGAAGCATTGGCAGGAAGGAACACACTATCTATGCGGCTGCTTGTACCGCCTAGTTTCGTAACACTTCTTTCCCCCATGGTTGCATTTAAATGGTCATACTACTCAAATAAAAGCCGTGCAAACTGGCACGAAAAAGCAGCAGTATGACCGGGACAGACACAGACACAGAGCGCTCTCGCTGAATGACAAAAGCTGCCGCGGGCTTCAAACGCACGCGTTTTATAGTTCCTGGTCGGTGACGTCACCGCGCCTGTGACGTCACCCCCCGTCGTTCATTGGTTGTAAGACATGATTCAGAGTGCGGCCCGCCAATGGCGTTCCCCATAGCGTTTCTAGACGCGGCTCGAGTTCCCGGAAGGGAACACAGCATTATTCATGATCATTCATGCCTTCTCGCATACAGCCATTCTAAACAAAAAGTGTCTTCCAAAATTTAAATCTATATACTGTTTTGTGGAAACAAGTGAACTAGATGATTTTCACATTATTTTGGTAGAAAAAAACTCTAGCCTACCACATCCAATTCTCAAAAGTCTTGTGAACAAATATTCTGAATGTGTTTCATGACCTTATTTCAGTGACTTCAAAATTTAGTTTTTCACTAAGCATGCATAAATGTTGTTTTCTCAAAAACACAAATGTGTACATTCATGTTGCTTACATATTATTGTAGCCCAATATGTGCTGATTACAATGTAATCAAATTTAGACCATTCATATGTTTTTAAGATACTGGAAAAAACACAAATGTCAGGGCATGTCAAAACTTCTTCAGGGCCCCAAAACACCCTCAGACCCCAGAGGGTTAATGCTGGCCCTTTGCTGGTTAATGTTGGTCCTTTGCTGGTTTTAGCTGGTTTATGCTGGTCCTTTGCTGGTTAATGCTGGCCCTTTGCTGGTTTTAGCTGGTTTATGCTGGTCCTTTGCTGGTTTTAGCTGGTTTATGCAGGTCCTTTGCTGGTTTATGCTGGCCCTTTGCTGGTTTATGCTGGTCATTTGCTGGTTTATGCTGGTCCTTTGCTGGTTAATGCTGGCCTTTTGCTGGTTTTTGCTGATTTATGCTGGTCCTTTGCTGGTTAATGCTGGCCCTTTGCTGGTTTTTGCTGATTTATGCAGGTCCTTTGCTGGTTAATGCTGGCCCTTTGCTGGTTTTAGCTGGTTTATGCTGGTCCTTTGCTGGTTTATGCTGGTCCTTTGCTGGTTAATGCTGGCCCTTTGCTGGTTAATGTTGGTCCTTTGCTGGTTTTAGCTGGTTTATGCTGGTTCTTTGCTGGTTAATGCTGGCCCTTTGCTGGTTAATGTTGGTCCTTTGCTGGTTTTAGCTGGTTAATGCTGGCCCTTTGCTGGTTAATGCTGGCCCTTTGCTGGTTTATGAAGGTCCTTTGCTGGTTAATGCTGGCCCATTGCTGGTTTATGCTGGTCATTTGCTGGTTTATGTTGGTCCTTTGCTGGTTAATGCTGGCCCTTTTCTGGTTTTAGCTGGTTTATGCTGGTCATTTGCTGGTTAATGCTAGCCCTTTGCTGGTTTTAGCTGGTTTGTGCTGGTCCTTTGCTGGTTAATGCTGGCCCTTTGCTGGTTTTAGCTGATTTATGCTGGTCCTTTGCTGGTTTATGCTGGTCCTTTGCTGGTTAATGCTGGCCCTTTGCTGATTTTAGCTGGTTTATGCTGGTCCTTTGCTGGTTTATGCTGGTCCTTTGCTGGTTAATGCTGGCCTTTTGCTGGTTTTAGCTTGTTTATGCTGGTCCTTTGCTGGTTAATGGTGGCCCTTTGCTGGTTTTAGCTGGTTTATGCAGGTCCTTTGCTGGTTAGTGCTGGCCCTTTGGTGGTTTTAGCTGGTTTATGCAGGTCCTTTGATGGTTTATGCTGGCCCTTTGCTGGTTTATGCTGGTCATTTGCTGGTTTATGCTGGTCCTTTGCTGGTTAATGCTGGCCTTTTGCTGGTTTTTGCTGATTTATGCTGGTCCTTTGCTGGTTAATGCTGGCCCTTTGCTGGTTTTTGCTGATTTATGCAGGTCCTTTGCTGGTTAATGCTGGCCCTTTGCTGGTTTTAGCTGGTTTATGCTGGTCCTTTGCTGGTTTATGCTGGTCCTTTGTTGGTTAATGCTGGCCCTTTGCTGGTTAATGTTGGTCCTTTGCTGGTTTTAGCTGGTTTATGCTGGTTCTTTGCTGGTTAATGCTGGCCCTTTGCTGGTTAATGTTGGTCCTTTGCTGGTTTTAGCTGGTTAATGCTGGCCCTTTGCTGGTTAATGCTGGCCCTTTGCTGGTTTATGAAGGTCCTTTGCTGGTTAATGCTGGCCCATTGCTGGTTTATGCTGGTCATTTGCTGGTTTATGTTGGTCCTTTGCTGGTTAATGCTGGCCTTTTGCTGGTTTTAGCTGGTTTATGCTGGTCCTTTGCTGGTTAATGCTGGCCCTTTTCTGGTTTTAGCTGGTTTATGCTGGTCATTTGCTGGTTAATGCTAGCCCTTTGCTGGTTTTAGCTGGTTTGTGCTGGTCCTTTGCTGGTTAATGCTGGCCCTTTGCTGGTTTTAGCTGATTTATGCTGGTCCTTTGCTGGTTTATGCTGGTCCTTTGCTGGTTAATGCTGGCCCTTTGCTGGTTTTAGCTGGTTTATGCTGGTCCTTTGCTGGTTTATGCTGGTCCTTTGCTGGTTAATGCTGGCCTTTTGCTGGTTTTAGCTTGTTTATGCTGGTCCTTTGCTGGTTAATGGTGGCCCTTTGCTGGTTTTAGCTGGTTTATGCTGGTCCTTTGCTGGTTAGTGCTGGCCCTTTGGTGGTTTTAGCTGGTTTATGCTGGTCCTTTGCTGGTTAATTCTGGCCCTTTGGTGGTTTTAGCTGATTTATGCTGGTCCTTTGCTGGTTTATGCTGGTCATTTGCTGGTTAATGCTGGCCCTTTGCTGGTTTTAGCTGGTTTGTGCTGGTCCTTTGCTGGTTAAAGCTGGCCCTTTGCTGGTTTTGGCTGATTTATGCTGGTCCTTTGCTGGTTAATGTTGGCCTTTTGCTGCTTTTAGCTGGTTTATGCTGGTCCTTTGCTGGTTAATGCTGGCCCTTTGCTGGCTTTAGCTGGTTTATGCTGGTCATTTGCTGGTTAATGCTGACCCTTTGCTGGTTTTAGTTGGTTTATGCTGGTCCTTTGCTGGTTAATGCTGGCCCTTTGCTGGCTTTAGCTGGTTTATGCTGGTCCTTTGCTGGTTTATGCTGGTCCTTTGCTGGTTAATGCTGGCCCTTTGCTGGTTAATGTTGGTCCTTTGCCGGTTTTAGCTGGTTTATGCTGGTCCTTTGCTGGTTTATGCTGGCCCTTTGCTGGTTCTAGCTGGTATATGCTGGTCATTTGCTGGTTAATGCTGGCCCTTTGCTGGTTTTAGCTGGTTTATGCTGGTCCTTTGCTGGTTAATGCTGGTCCTTTGCTGGTTTTAGCTGGTTTATGCTGGCCCTTTGCTGGTTCTAGCTGGTTTATGCTGGTCCTTTGCTGGTTAATGCTGGCCTTTTCCTGGTTTTAGCTGGTTTATGCTGGTCCTTTGCTGGTTTTAGCTGGTTTGTGCTAGTTAATGCTGGCCTTTTGCTGGTTTTAGCTGGTTTATACTGGTCCTTTGCTGGTTTATGCTGGTCATTTGCTGGTTAATGCTGGCCCTTTGCTGGTTTTAGCTGGTTTGTGCTGGTCCTTTGCTGGTTAATGCTGCCCTTTGCTGGTTTTAGCTGATTTATGCTGGTCCTTTGCTGGTTAATGCTGGCCCTTTGCTGGTTTTAGCTGGTTTATGCTGGTCCTTTGCTGGTTAATGCTGCCCTTTGCTGGTTTTAGCTGATTTATGCTGGTCCTTTGCTGGTTAATGCTGGCCCTTTGCTGGTTTTAGCTGGTTTATGCTGGTCCTTTGCTGGTTTATGCTGGTCCTTTGCTGGTTAATGCTGGCCTTTTGCTGGTTTTAGCTTGTTTATGCTAGTCCTTTGCTGGTTAATGCTGGCCCTTTGCTGGTTTTAGCTGGTTTATGCTGGTCCTTTGGTGGTTTTAGCTGATTTATGCTGGTCCTTTGCTGGTTTATGCTGGTCATTTGCTGGTTAATGCTGGCCCTTTGCTGGTTTTAGCTGGTTTGTGCTGGTCCTCTGCTGGTCCTTTGCTGGTTAATGTTGGCCTTTTGCTGGTTTTAGCTGGTTTATGCTGGTCCTTTGCTGGTTATTGCTGGTCCTTTGCTGGCTTTAGCTGGTTTATGCTGGTCATTTGCTGGTTAATGCTGGCCCTTTGCTGGTTTTAGCTGGTTTATGCTGGTCTTTAGCTGGTTAATGCTGGCCCTTTTCTGGTTTTAGCTGGTTTATGCTGGTCATTTGCTGGTTAATGCTGGCCCTTTGCTGGTTTTAGCTGGTTTATGCTGGTCCTTTGCTGGTTTATGCTGGTCCTTTGCTTCTTAATGCTGGCCTTTTGCTGGTTTTAGCTTGTTTATGCTGGCCCTTTGCTGGTTAATGGTGGCCCTTTGCTGGTTTTAGCTGGTTTATGCTGGTCCTTTGCTGGTTTATGCTGGTCCTTTGCTGGTTAGTGCTGGCCCTTTGGTGGTTTTAGCTGGTTTATGCTGGTCCTTTGCTGGTTAATTCTGGCCCTTTGGTGGTTTTAGCTGGTTTATGCTGGTCCTTTGCTGGTTTATGCTGGTCATTTGCTGGTTAATGCTGGCCCTTTGCTGGTTTTAGCTGGTTTCTGCTGGTCCTTTGCTGGTTAATGCTGGCCCTTTGCTGGTTTTGGCTGATTTATGCTGGTCCTTTGCTGGTTAATGTTGGCCTTTTGCTGGTTTTAGTTGGTTTATGCTGGTCCTTTGCTGGTTAATGCTGGCCCTTTGCTGGTTTTAGCTGGTTTATGCTGGTCATTTGCTGGTTAATGCTGACCCTTTGCTGGTTTTAGTTGGTTTATGCTGGTCATTTGCTGGTTAATGCTGGTCCTTTGCTGGTTTTAGCTGGTTTGTGCTGGTCCTTTGCTGGTTAAAGCTGGCCCTTTGCTGGTTTTAGCTGGTTTATGCTGGTCCTTTGCTGGTTTATGCTGGTCCTTTGCTGGTTAATGCTGGTCCTTTGCTGGTTAACGCTGGCCCTTTGGTGGTTTTAGCTGATTTATGCTGGTCCTTTGCTGGTTTATGCTGGTCCTTTGCTGGTTAATGCTGGCCCTTTGCTGGTTTTAGCTGGTCCTTTGCTGGTTTATGCTGGTCCTTTGTTGGTTAATGCTGGCCCTTTGCTGGTTTTAGCTGGTCCTTTGCTGGTTTATGCGGGTCCTTTGCTGGTTAATGCTGGTCCTTTGCTGGTTAATGCTGGACCTTTGGTGGTTTTAGCTGGTTTATGCTGGTCCTTTGCTGGTTAATTCTTGCACTTTGGTGGTTTTAGCTGATTTATTCTGGTCCTTTGCTGGTTTATGCTGGTCATTTGCTGGTTAATGCTGGCCCTTTGCTGGTTTTAGCTGGTTTGTGCTGGTCCTTTGCTGGTTAATGCTGGCCCTTTGCTGGTTTTGGCTGATTTATGCTGGTCCTTTGCTGGTTAATGTTGGCCTTTTGCTGGTTTTAGCTGGTTTATGCTGGTCCTTTGCTGGTTAATGCTGGCCCTTTGCTGGTTTTAGCTGGTTTATGCTGGTCCTTTGCTGGTTTATGCTGGTCCTTTGCTGGTTAATGCTGGCCCTTTGGTGGTTTTAGCTGATTTATGCTGGTCCTTTGCTGGTTAATGTTGGCCTTTTGCTGGTTTTAGCTGGTTTATGCTGGTCCTTTGCTGGTTAATGCTGGCCCTTTGCTGGCTTTAGCTGGTTTATGCTGGTCATTTGCTGGTTAATGCTGGCCCTTTGCTGGTTTTAGCTGGTTTATGCTGGTCATTTGCTGGTTAATGCTGGCGTTTTGCTGGTTTTAGCTTGTTTATGCTGGTCCTTTGCTGGTTAATGCTGGCCCTTTGGTGGTTTTAGCTGTTCCCTTCCGGAGGGAACTCTACGCTGCGTCCTGGCGGACACTATGGGAACTGCCTTCAGCATGACCGGTTCTGAAACAAGCTATAGAACAACGACAGTGAACTTGACACTGGCCGGCGCCAGCCCGTGACGTCATCAACAGGCGCCTGCTAGTATAAAAGCAGGTGCCTGAGAGCACAACACCATCTTTTTGTCTTCAGAGTCCTCCGTTCTAGCGAGTGAGTATAGCGATGTCTAGAGGAAAACTATTTAGGAAGTGTGCGGATCCGTGTCAGAGAAATCTGGCACCTGATGACTCACACGACCTCTGTGTGATGTGTTTGGGTGAAGAGCATGCGCGCTCTGTTCTTTAGGGAACGGAGTGCGTCCATTGTGAGGGTTTCACTATGAAGAAACTCCATTCTCGTCTGTCCCTTTTCTCGAGGGAATCGGGACATCCATCCGCCCCACGCGGCTCCGGCCCCGCGGCAGCTGAGATCGTGGGGATCACAGGTGGAGCTGGCTGACGAGTTTGAGAGAGGGGTTAGTCTCTCGCGCCCGTCAGCCAGAGACGAGGACGCGCTGCTAGCGGAAGATGTGTTATCTCTCACATCTTCCGATCCTGCAGCGAGTGCTCTTTTGGCTTCAAGCCAGGGCGAGCAGGAGGCTGAGATGGAACAAGATGAGCTCTCTGAGTCCATACAGCCTCCCTGCCCCGCATATGAGGAGTTGATGTCTGTCATGGACCGCGCGGCTACCCGTTTAGAACTTCAGTGGAAGCCCTCTAGGGAAGAGGCCGCTCTGGGCAGACTGGACGAGCGGTTTCTTCCCGGCTATGACAAGCCAACTCCCGTGAGCCTCCCATTCCTTCCTGATCTGCATAAAGAGATTGAGAAGGCATGGGACAGGCCATATTCAGCCCGCATTCACAGGCATCAGCATGTGAATTATGCTGATGTCGAGGGAATGCTGGAGCGTGGATATGCTTCGATGCCCCCCATTGAGCAGACGTTTGCGAACTATCTCTCAGCGGGAGGGACATCGACCCTGAAGGCTCCGACCCTGCCTTCTAAGCCATTGAAAGAAACATCTTGGCTGAATGGCAGGGCATATGCGGCAGCGGGTCAGGCTGGTGCTGCTCTGCACACGGTGGCGGTGTTGCAGGCGTACCAGGCTGATCTGCTGAAAGATCTGGACCGTGGTCTGGGGCTTTCCCCGGAGGAGGTGGTTGAGCTGCGCCGCACCACAGACCTCTCTCTGAGGGCCACCAAGCAGACAGCGACCGCGGTGGGCAGGTCCATTTTGGCTATGGTGGCCACGGAGAGACATCTGTGGGTGAACCCTGCGGACATCGGGGAGAAAGAGAAACGTTTTCTCCTCGATTCGCCGGTTTCGCCCTCTGAGTTGTTCGGCACATCCGTTGAGGAGGTGGTCGAGAGATTCAGAGAGGCGAAGGCGCGCTCGGCGGCTTTTAAGTCATGTATTCCTTGCCGGTCCACGCCCCCACCTGAACACCGGGGAAAACCAGGCCCTTCCTGGTCCAAGGGCCAGAGACGAGGCCAGGTCGCCAGTGTGGCCACTCGGGGCCCTCCCCCCGGGAGGAGTCGGTCCCAGAGGAGGCGTGATGCGTGGCATAAAAGAGGGGATCTAAGGGAGACGATCCAGCGCCGGCGTGGCGGCAGGCCTGGATCGGGCACCTAGAGTCTCCTCTCCGGTTCCCCTCACGTCCGTTCGGCTACCTGCCCCTTCTTTTTCTCCCTCGCAAAGACTCTGGGGCTGGGCCGATGATGAGATTGATACTCAATCTGATGGCCTGGTATGTGAACAGTAAAGACACTTTAATAAAAAATATTCAAATATGTATGTGTATGTTTTCTTTTGTCTACCAGCTCCGCTTGGGTGATTGTTATTGCAGTTTTCGAGCTCCTCTTGAGTTCTACTGCCACCAAGTGCCGAGTGTAGCCAGGTCTCCCCTCGTTTTATAAAAGAAAACAGTGTGTAGAGACCTCCACTCGTAGAAATCCCCCTCTTGGGTTAAGCGTTGCTAGGTTTGAAACCTCCGCTAGAGTAAGCTTGGTATAGACATGATCCAACATACATATACATACGAGAATATGTAATAAAAAACCCTCTTGAGCGTTGTTAAGCTGCTTCAAGCGAAAAAAAAATCGCTCTGCTGAAGCCTCCGCTCACTCAAACCCTGCTAAGAGTAATACTCTTTTTGCATGAGTGTAGTCAGGTACCTTCCCTGTGTATTTTCATATACACATATGTGAGACCTCCACTCCTAGGAGTTTGTGTGTTAGGGTGAACAGAGCGTCATCAAGGCTCCCTCTCTGAGAGAGAGATGTTTTACTGAAGCCTCCGCTCTATTTAAAAAAAAAAAAAAAAAAGCCCCGCTTTTAAGTAGAAATCTTATATATTTGGCTGTTAGGCCCCATTCTGGGCCTTGCTAAATTATTTCTGGTATTGTGACTAAAACCCAATCTGCCAGAATTGAGTGTAGTAGGCCTTTTTTCCTAAAGAGCCTCCTCTCTGTGAAGTCCTCTGTAAAGAGAGACATATAAAGATAATACTTCTTAGCGTTGAATGTAGCCAGGTCATTCTTAGACCTCCATTCATGAGAGCTTTTTACTGGTTTGAGTGTCGCCAGGCTCCCTCTGTGTGAGGTATTTCTGTTAAGCCTCCACTCCCCAGAAATACAGGCCGAAACACAATATTGCAGCTCTACTTTTCTGTATATGAGCCCTTTTCGTGGACCTGTCACTACAAGCGTTGAGTGTAGTTAGGGCTCCCTTCCTCGAGAGGGTGTGCATACCAAGGCCTCCACTCGATAGAGCTTCCTCAGCTGAGCGTCGTCAGGCTTGTTGCGCTCGAGAGAGCCTGTAACCATTAAAGCCTCCCTCGCTGAAAGCTCCGCTTCCGGGTTCTGCTATCGCCCGGGAATGATACAGGTGTCTTCCTCGCGAAATGCTTAGAGCACCTCCTCAAATCCACGTTAGTGGTGTTTACTCACGCAAGTTGTTTTGAGCATTCCCTAAACTACTACTTAGGCACTTCACTAAAATCCATACTTATGGTAAGGATCCCTCCCGTAAAGGCAGGGTCCTTTTTCAAATCCTTTACGGTTGGACCACGCAGGGTAATCCTCCGTGCCCATTTTCGAGTTAGTTCCAAAACCCTTAAGTTTTTTCAACTCCTTTGATAAGCACAGTGTAATAGGTCTCCTCTCTGTCACAGCCAACAGTACTGAGACCTTCACTCTCACAGTTATAGCAGCTAGCAGGCCCATGGGTGCCTCGCTGACTATTTTTTGGGGAAGTGCTGTCTTCCACTCACCAAAAATTAGTGTTGTAGGCTTCTCTCTCTAGAGATGCAGTCTCGGAGCCTCCACTACACAGAGCTAGGTGATAAATGCGATTTTTCATTATTTGCTCTACTGTGAGTATTTGCCATTTCTTGAGCATCGAGTGTAGTCAGGCCTCCCCTCGCTTAGAGCGTTTCACTTGAGGCCTCCACTCTGAAGAGTTTCCCTAGGGAGAGTGTCGTAGGCCTCCTCTCGCTTTAGAGAGTCTTTCTGCTGAAGCCTCCCCTCTCCAGAAGCTCCGCTTTCAGGCTTTGCTATCGCCTAGAGACTGCAGTCTGGTGATCCTCTCGCTATGCTCTGGGCACCTACTTAAAACCACATTTGTGGTGTTTACTCACGCAAGTCCTTGAGCACTCCTTAAAATCCACATGAGTGGTAAATGCGCTTACGCATTTTTCTCAAATCCACATTGGTGGTAAAGGTCTTCCCCCACTGGCGGGTCCTTTTCTAAATCCTTTACGGTGTGGGCCACGCAGGTAAACCTCCGTTCCCATTTCTTGAGTTGGTTTCGTACAAAACCTTTTTAGTTTTTCCAACTCCAATCCAGATAGCACTGCTAGCAGGATTGAGTGTCGACGCCTCTTCCGGCCTCCACTCTCCAGAAGAGCTCCACGAAGGTAATTCTGTCGCACAGGCTATTCAGCCTCGCGGATTACCTTCAGGTTAGAGTGTAGATAGGTCATGAGACCTTCACTCTCAGAGTTCTTCTTTGCTAAGCACGGAAGTGTGTCAGCCTTCCTCTCTTGAAAGCCTCCACTCTCCAGACTCCACTCAGGTAGTACTGTCGCATAGGCTATTCAGCCTCGATGAACACCTGTAGTGTTGAAGTGTAGTAGGTCATGGGACCTCCACTCTTAGAGTCCTTCTTCTGCTCGCAGAACTTTGCCACCAGACTCCTCTTAGGTACTGTCGCATAGGCTACTCAGCCTCGCTGATTACCATCAGTGTTGAAGTGTAGTTAGGTCATCAGACCTCCACTCTTAGAGTCTCCCTTCTATGAAGTGTCGTTAGGCTTCTTCTCAGAAGCCTCCACTCTCCAGACTCACTCAGAGTCCTTCGTTGCCTCCAGAGATTCACTAGAAATAGGCAGTCCGACTGCACAGGTTATTCAGCCTCGCGGACTACCTCTAGTATTGGGTGTAGATAGGTCACAGACCTCCATCCTTAGAGTTGTCCTCTGCTGGGTGCAGAGTGGTACCAGGCTTCTTCTTACCAAAGCCACCACTTTGCAGAAACTCCACTCAGGTAGTTCTGCTGCACAGGCTATTCAGCCTCACTGACTACCCTCAGTGTTGAAGTGTAGATGGGTCACGAGACCCCCACTCTTAGAGTTTTCCTTTGCAAGACACAGAGTGCTTTTTGGCTTCCTTTGAAGCAGTCACTCCTCTGAACTCCTTGTAGGTAGTTCTGCTGCACAGGCTACTCAGCCTCACTGACTACCTCCAGGTTTTGAGTGTAGAGGTGCCACGGCACCTCCATTCTTAGAGTTGCTCTCTGGAAGGCGCAGAGTGTTGCCAGGCTTCCTTTCGTCGAAGCCTCCACTCCTCAGAAAATCTCCACTTAGACAGGCCTGTTGCACAGGCTATTCAGCCTCACAGACCATCGTCAGTGTCAAGTGTAGTTAGGTCATGAGACCTCCACTCTATAGATTCCCTCTGAGCAGAAGCTCCACTCGGGTAGTTCTTGTTGCACAGGCTATTCAGCCTCACTGAATGCCCCCAGTGTCGAGTATAGACAGGTAGCCGAGCTAGCCGTGGCAGGTCACTGGGCCCCAGCGACTCTCGCTGAAGCAGGGGTGATTTTCCTTCTTGACTCCTCATTCAGTCAGTTTGATCACTTATCCCTCGGCATGGCAGCGTTGGTAAACGTTCCCATAGTGTCCGCCAGGACGCAGCGTAGAGTTCCCTCCGGAAGGGAACGTCTGGGTTACGTATGTAACCCCTGTTCCCTGAGGACAGGGAACGAGACGCTGCGTCTCGGGGCCATGCCTCGGGCCCTGCACAGACCTCCGTCCGACAAAAAGATGGTGTTGTGCTCTCAGGCACCTGCTGATGATGTCACGGGCTGGCGCCGGCCAGTGTCAAGTTCACTGTCGTTGTTCTATAGCTTGTTTCAGAACCGGTCATGCTGAAGGCAGTTCCCATAGTGTCCGCCAGGACGCAGCGTCTCGTTCCCTGTCCTCAGGGAACAGGGGTTACATACGTAACCCAGACGATTTATGCTGGTCCTTTGCTGGTTAATGTTGGCCTTTTGCTGGTTTTAGCTGGTTTATGCTGGTCCTTTGCTGGTTAATGCTGGCCCTTTGCTGGCTTTAGCTGGTTTATGCTGGTCATTTGCTGGTTAATGCTGGCCCTTTGCTGGTTTTAGCTGGTTTATGCTGGTCTTTTGCTGGTTAATGCTGGCCCTTTTCTGGTTTTAGCTGGTTTATGCTGGTCATTTGCTGGTTAATGCTGGCCCTTTGCTGGTTTTAGCTGGTTTGTGCTGGTCCTTCGCTGGTTAATGCTGGCCTTTTGCTGGTTTTAGCTGGTTTATGCTGGTCCTTTGCTGGTTTATGCTGGTTAATGCTGGCCCTTTGGTGGTTTTAGCTGGTTTATGCTGGTCCTTTGCTGGTTAATTCTGGCCCTTTGGTGGTTTTAGCTGATTTATGCTGGTCCTTTGCTGGTTTATGCTGGTCATTTGCTGGTTAATGCTGGCCCTTTGCTGGTTTTAGCTGGTCCTTTGCTGGTCCTTTGCTGGTTAATGCTGGCCCTTTGCTGGTTTTAGCTGATTTATGCTGGTCCTTTTCTGGTTTATGCTGGTCATTTGCTGGTTAATGCTGGCCCTTTGCTGGTTTTAGCTGATTTATGCTGGTCCTTTTCTGGTTTATGCTGGTCATTTGCTGGTTAATGCTGGCCCTTTGCTTGTTAATGCTGGCCCTTTGCTGGTTTTAGCTAGTTTATGCTGGTCATTTGCTTGTTTATGCTGGCCCTTTGCTTGTTAATGCTGGCCCTTTGCTGGTTTTAGCTGGTTCATGCTGGTCCTTTGCTGGTTAATGCTGGCCCTTTTCTGGTTTTAGCTGGTTTATGCTGGTCCTTTGCTGGTTTATGCTGGTCCTTGACCAGCAACATGGCCATCATAAACCAGCAAAGGACCAGCATAAACCAGCTAAAACCAGCATCCCAGCACCAAAACATACCTAACCAGCATATGCTGGGGTTTTTTTCAGCAGGGTATTAGTACCTAAAGGGTACGTATTACTATTCTAAGGTACTAATATGTACCCTATAGGGGTAAAAAAGTTACAAAGATGCCATTTTAAGCATACTGCTCCAGCGACAAGCTGTTGTAACTCAAAAGTTACATTTTTACACCCCCATTTTTCTGTGTTTGGTTAGGGTTGACCACCCATTTTCACCACCTCTGCTGTAGTATGCTTATTTAAATTGCAATGAACATTTTCTACTGTTTTACTGTTTACAATTTCAAGTCTATACACAATACCATAATCCTTGATTGATGTGGTGATGCATGTTCAATAAACACTTTAATAAACATCATGACTGGCCATCTAACTGACACATTGCAATTAATCAGCTACCACAGCTAGAAATATCCCCTCCACCCAAATGATGGAGCAGAGCAGCGGTCATTTTTGGTGACTGAGTGGTTAATCTGACTTTTTTATAATCAGTGTTTGAAGATTAGAGGAAAAAGAAAAGCCAAAGCTCCGTGGCATGCAGTACTTATTTAGAAGCAAGAAAATGAGCATGACAGCAGAGCCATTGAAACATAATCTGAGAGAGACTGACAGAAGGAAAACCAGACGAAGACAGAAAAACAGCTAGACAGAGAGAGAAAGAAGCGGCATCCATATTTGCAGTATGTAAATCAGAGAAGCTGATCAAAGCTCTCCTGTCCTGCTTGAGCGTCTTATTCATCTCTCCAAGGTCGAGCTGGCTGCCAAACACAGCGCTGCTTAATACAGATGTTTCAGCACTCGTGCTCACCATGTGCCGTCATTAACATTTCACACACTCTCTCCCTCCATGGTTCATCTTTCTCTCTCTCTTTCTCTCTCTCCAGCATGCACAGGGTGAAGGGCTCTATTTCACACTTGTCTCATTTCAGCACACTCTGTCTCCCACACAGAGCACATGTTTTTCTCTGCAGCCTGACACAGTGTGACGCTGGACACTAGAAAAAATATAAAACTGTCTTCTACACATTAGCAGTATTTGCTCATTATAACGATGCATATGTCATACTGGAAAAGGAACAAACCTTTGGGGTCACAGTATATTTGGAACAGGAAGGTAGAATGAGACCCAGTGTGACTGGTTAAATGGAGTGCATTATGGAGAATGTGACTGAAGTTATTAATGCATATAATCAGTGCAAATAAACTTACACTGTAACACTGTGTCCTAGCCAGATGCGCTGCATTGCCAGGACATGATAAAAGGATGTTTTGCAATGTTAACCAGAGTTTTTCTCTTAACCAGCTGCTATGCATGATAGAAACAGCGCATTTATAAACTTTCTATTTCTGCAACATTACAGCCAGAACAAGAAAATGCAAACCATGACAATGATAATCTCGAGTACTGATTATTTGCCTCATTTAATGTTAAGAGGGTTTAATTTGACTTGGAATATCATTTTGCATGACCTGTATAGCCAATGGATATGGTTTTACTCAGATCTTGAAAATAAAATTACTGGATGCTTTTCGGACCGTGTCTGGTTAGGACTTAAAGGAGAAGTTCACTGCAGAGCAAAGATTTTCAGATAATTTTCTCACCCCCTTATCATCTAAGATGTTCATGTCTTCCTTCTTCAAACATAAAGAAATTGTGTTTTTTTGAGGAAAACATTTCATTGATTTTTGATTCTATGGTGCCCCTGAGTTTGAACTTCCAAAATGCAGTTTAAATGCAGATTAATTATTTTTTTTTAGAAAATAACTGATCATTTTGCTGGATAAGCCCTTCTTATTTGGCTGGGATTGATTAGAGCCCTTTGAAGCTGCATTTAAACTGCATTTTGAAAGTTCAACCTTGCGGGCACCATAGAAGTGAAATATTTTCCTCAAAAATCATTATTTCTTTACGACTGAAGAAAGAAAGAAAGTCATGAACATCTTAGATGACAACGGGGTAAGTAAATTATCTGTAATATCTTGCTCTGGAAGTGAACTTCTCCTTTAAACAGTGTGTTAGTATTGTGATATTTACACTACAAATAGAAATGCAATAGGGAATATATATATTATTTTTTAAATCAAAACATTGAGTTGATTTCTAAGTGAAAGTGTTTTCACATATGATCACTGTATGTACACTGTAAAAACAACCTATAGAATCTACTAAATAAAATGAGGTAAAATGAGGTAACAATTTACATTCAGTTTGTTTGGGTTGATTCTATCCTATATATCTGAGTGAAGAATACCTGAATTGATCAGCTAAGACAAACTAACAAAAAGTAGGTAAAGTCTACACGGCAAAAAGCCCAGTATTAAACAATTCATATAATTAAAAACTTACAACCCTTTCAGTGGGCTTCACAATATACAATATTAAAAAAAGGAAACGGTCACAGGATTGCAGTCTGCATTCTTCACAAATCGTGCATATATCCACGCATAGCAGAAATGAGAAGTGCTTTATACAATCATGTCAGTGTGCATATCAGTATGTGAAATACATAATCAAAACAGACTTTACAGCTTCTAATGATTAGGCAATCGATAAATGTGTGTGGCATTTTGAAGAGCAGTGTTTTCCTAAAGAAAAGTTTGTTTTGAATGATACAAGAAATCTAATGTAAAGGACTGTGGTTAGCATTTTCTGTAATATTGGTCACAGCACTGGTTTTGTTATTTGACAGCAACATCTGTTTCCTCTTCCTCACTGTACTAATAGTTAAATTGTCCAGTATGCATGCACACAATTTGTGCACTCATTTTTTTTTTTACTTCATATTATTATTATGTTTTTATTAAAAAAATAAATAAAAATACACACAGGTGTTTTAGTGACTTCCATCTGGGAAATTAAAATCTAATAAACCTAAAAAAAAACTGTTTACTTGGAAATCTGACAAAACCATTTAAGATCCAATCATCTTAAAAACATATAGGGAGTCTTAAAATGACTTCAGGATAGCAAAACAACTTCTGTGTGTTGGATTTCAAAATCAACATAAGACTTTACTTTAGGCTTGACTTGATGTAATGTGTCCAAAAATCAGATGTTTCCAAGCCATTTTCAACAAACAATGTTTCTTTAATCTCATTTCTGTTCTTTACAGACTGTTGTGAATCAAAACAAAAACACTGACTTCAGTGACATCAGGCCAGAATTGAACTCAGGCCCCCCCGATGAGTACAATTTATCAGTGCATGCACCTCTTGACTTTTCATCACAGCCATACGGTCATGACCTAACATGTAAGAAAAGCAAGAAGAGTCCATTTAATTCCATGCTGACTTTAATTCAGGCGACGTATGTACATGCTTACTGGCTCCTCTCGCCTCTCACCAAAATCATTGTGATATGTATAGAAATTCTGCATGCATATTTTATCTCTATGAAAACAGACTTAATATGAGAAATTCAACTGACTGCCCTTCACTGAGGAAAACATAGAATAAAACATATAAACTCCAGAATGTTCTACTTCTCCTGTCTGTAAGCACCGAGCACTATTTTTGTTTCCTTCTCCCACCTACTGTCACGCAGCACCACAAGACACAACAAACCCAAACCACCAGAGAGAAGGAGAGAGAAAGAGGAGAATGATGCATGCATGTCACAGCGAAATTTGTGTTTTCTGCCAAAACTCCGTTCAACCATGACACACTCCATTTATTCCCCTTGCCGAAACAGAGTTAGAATACATTTTTTACCAGTTTCTATGCTGACAGATGGCATAGCGGTGCACTGAATGGCAGTGGGTGGGTGTGCTCAGGAGGAAACATGAGGAATGACGAGGAAAGAACAAAAGGAATTGTGTGGTTTAGGAGTATGGGATGATTTAGAGATGAAATCGAACATGAAAAAAAAGGCAGGAAAGTGACAAGGTCACAGATGACTGAAGATATGCGCTCAATGACTGCTGCCACAAATAACAAGAAACCATTGAATCAAACAGACAAATGTCAGTTCGAGAGCCAAGAACATTTTAGTGCTGATTTATGATATTATTTTAATGCATCCTTTCTAAAAAAAATTAAAATAAATTGCAATTAATGCAAAATTAATGCAATTGTTTATGGCATTAAGTAATTCTAAATCCTAATTACTATCACAGTACCAGCAAATAATTACACAGTTTTTTTTTTTTTTTTTTGGGGGGGGGGGGGGGGGTGCACACAGTAACACTGGGATAGGTTTTGAAGGCTTGTGTTGACTTTAGGAAAAGCTAAATTGCAGTTATCAAAGTATGTGTAATCTATAACTGTAGCATGTCTTCCACAATATCACAGAGCATCCTAAGACATCCACTGTTGTGCACTCAGTTCTCAGTTGTTCTCTAGAAATTTATAGTTGGGTACTGGAGTTCATATTCTTTTTTTTTTTTTTTTTAATGATTAAGTGATTGCAGTGTGCCATGGACAGCATGGCATTAGATGACATGCCCACAGACCACCCAGACTATGTCTGATACATATTAAAAACAAAAAGGGAAAGTTTGTTTGAAATTAAAATACTTTAAACAGACTTGCTAAATTTGAGGTGCACCAAAAAAAAAAAAGCCCACCTAGGAACAAAATTGTTTAAAGGGCACCAGTTTTATATGTTTTTTTGTTTTTGTTAATGGTCTCTAGTGACAGCTCCAACAGGCCTCACCCTCTTTTTTGCACACTCTGTGAGTGAGAGTTATTTAAATAAGTGACATTGTGACTTCACAATATTTGGAAGAAACATTCTGCAGTCCAAACAAGCCTTTTGCTGTAGTTCCTGAAAAGTGTTTTCTCTTAAAGGAGACATATAATGCCCCTTTTTACAATATGTAATATAAGTCTCAGGTACTGCACAGATTATTTTGAGGGGAAGCAGAAACACGTTGTTTTCATGCGCAACTCTTTAAATGCAAATGAGCTGCTGCTCCCCGCCCCCTTTTCCAGAATAGGGCTGTGCCTTTACAGCTCCTGCCTCAGATACTCTGCTAAAAAGCATCTGCTTGGTTTTGATTATCATGTCTACACTGTAAAAAGTGCTACACCCAGAAAGTAGGTTTTATATACTTTAAATAGTTGTAATCTAGTTTTTTTTATTTGTTTTATACTAAAAAGTATCAATATACTTCCTCTTTACTTAAAATATATCAGTTTTAATATAACAATATATTTTAAGTAAAACTATTGCCATTTATTTGGGTAGTTAATTGTATGTGATTGTTGTGTACAAGAAATGTTATAAAAGTGAGTTGACACACTCAATTTATTAGAGCAGCTGTTGATGTGGCAGGTGTGTTCATAAAACTTAAATGTTTAAAAAAAAGAAAAAAAAAAGGCATTATCCCTTTTTCACTGGCGGGGACTTTCCCAGGCTGATGCAGCATCGTCCTCGGCACTTCAACTGTTTGTTCGCTGCAGCAGATCTGAATTTCATTAACAAGGTAAGTTGAGCAAATTTAGCCAAATGATTGGTGATGTAAAGTCACGCAAAATCGCTCACTCCAGGGAGCTAAAGTTAGGTTGGCAAATTGTACTGGTTAGCTTGCTATCCTGCACACATGGCAAGCTAAGTTGGCTGCACAGTGCTAAGTAGAGTGGTTTTGTAGGCAACCTTCGGCAGTTGAGACCGTGTTGTTAATATGAAATTAAATAAGTACTGTAGTCATGCCTACTATGTGTCTTTAGGCTATTTTTAATCATTTTTTAGTTTTAACTTATACTGATATTTTACATTAAACGGTAAGGTAAAAAGTTCTAGACAAAACACGTTAACATTAGTACTACTTGTGCGGGCAGATAAGAGAAAGTAAGCTTTGTGACGGGATTCTGGAATCAGAGGTCATGTTAATATACTTTTGCATTACTAAAAAAGATGCAGATTTGACTGTAAAGATGTATGCTTAGTAGTGTGATTTTAGAGATTTGATCCACATTTTAAAAAACTTTAAAACTATGTCTAACCTACCTAAATAAGATAACATTTACCACTGAGTTTTAGCCTTATTCTAACATGCATTTTCCTGGTCTTTAGATACCCAAGTGCTTTTGTTACCAGGGGCCTTCAAAGTTCACATCCAGGTAAGAAAAACTTCAGATAGATACAATTACAGCTATAACTATTCCCAGTTAAGTAAAACATAGGTGTGCTATATTGTACTATCATCAGGCTGTGAATGTTGATCAGATTTTACTTTTTGACAGGATCCATCTGCCTCTGTGAAGAAAAGGAGAGAAGTGGTCCTGAGATGCCTGATTGAGTATATGGGCAGAGATGGGAAGACCTCATCAGTGTCCACGACATATGTATTGGGCTTAAAGCTACTTGTCCATTTTTTTTTTGTCTGAACAAATTAATATTGTAATGATATGGGGTAATTACATTTCCTCTTGAAAGATTTAAAGAGATTTAAATTCTGTAGCTTAATGAACAGAAATGTGATGACCAATCAGGTACAGGCAAGGACAATTGCATTGTTTTAATGTAATGCATCCTTTGAAAAAAAAAAGACAACAGTCATGCTACAGTAGATACTGATAGTATAGTACCCACACTCTATGGCATTGTCATGGTAGACTTCGCTCTGGTCACATGCTCTAGTCTTAGTATTCACCACCTTTAGCGACAAAAGTACAATTTTGACTTTGTGTTGTATCTGTCTTCTACCTGTCTGCTATATTCATCTCATTAACTGATTGTCTGACCAAACTCATGATTTTTTTTTTTGTCTCCACCAATAGAGAGTCATGATGAAACAGAGGTGCATGCTATGCTTGGCACCCAAGAAAATTTACATGTGCCATCAGCCCGACACGCTTGATATTACAGGATGAAAATGCACTTATACAGTGTTTGTTTCATATTGTGTACATGTGTGGCCACAATTATTGGCTGTTTTGTAGTCACTGTTACATGTGAAAGACATTAAATAAATGTTATTGTCTTCAATCTATCTTCCCATCTTTTTCTTCTTCAATTGAATTTGTAATTGTTATTGACAAAGTCTGTTTATGAAAAGTTCATCACTGTAGTGCTTAAAATATAGACATTTAGATTTCTTTTCTGAGGTTATAGCCAGGACTCAATTAAAATGTTTATTCACATATGATTAAAGTTCATTAAACCTAATTAAAACGAGTTCAGGCTACTTGTAACAACCTATAAATAAGTTACCTGTACCAAGAAAAGTAGGTTTATCTAACTGAGTAATACTAGTAATATTAGTTAAGTCAACTTGATTTTGTTGCATTTGTATTCAGTAATATTACAGTGTTTATTATACTTAAAAAAGGCTGCAAGTTGACTGAACTTAAAACATCCAATGCAGCCACTTGCCTCACTTTTTATAAGTTAGATCTAGGTATTACTTTTTACAGTGTATTGTGTTGAAATCATGCATTTTAAGTTACAGTATTTTAGTCAAACCTCTGATCTGAAGCAAGCGCACAGAAAGTGGCTGTCATGCGTTATGTGAGTACTAAACTAAGTTCTCTTTCATGTCTTATTGCTTAATCTGTTAAAGGGGTCCTATTATGCTTTTTCACTTTTTGAATTTTAGCCAGTGTGTGGTGTGTATGTTTGGGCATAAAAAAACATCTATAAAATTACAGATCTCAAAGTCCACTCAAAAGGGAGATATTTACTTTTTTTCAAGAACTACAATGAACAACTCCTTTGGACTACGGTGTTTGTTTTCCGGATGCTATTATGTCACAATGTGGTTCATTAGAATATCATTCAAATAAATCCTGCCTACGGAAATTCGTTGGTGGGTGGGGAGGGACGAGGTGGGGGATTTGCCTAACTTTAGCGATGAAGCATGGACAGCCACTTCTGGGATGCTTTAGTGTCCGTGAACTGCTACGGTAGCCGTGCTGGAGCCGCGCCATTGACTTGTGCGATATAGTGGGTCGAAACACTTGCGGAGCCGTGGCTGATGTAAACACAAGTATTGACTGATTGAGTGACAATCATCAGTGTCCGCGTCGGAGCTCCACCGTAGATGTGTGCACAGTGTGGTAAGATAATTATTCATTATACAGTGTAGATAGTTTCACTAGCCTTATGCTGGAGCTGGTTTTGGGCATGTAAATAAATAAATAAATCACCACAATAATGATAATATCATGTATCAGCAATCCTGCAGGCTGACGATAGGACCAACACTACGGTAGCATATTATTTACTCACCCTCCATGCATCCTAGGTGTATATAACTTCCTTCTTTCAGATGAATGCAATCAGAGTTATATTAAAAAATAATCCTGAAACTCCCAATCTTTAGAATGGCATAGAGTGGTGTTTCTCTTCATCAAAAGAAGAAAAATATCCATATTTAAAATGTAAGAAACACTTTAATCTAGTTTGCGCAGTTGTACACAGAACTTGCTGCTTTGTGAAGGGAGCGTGGCAGGAATGAAATGCAGTCTAAGCTGTTCGCCAATTGCAAAGCATTGGGACTGCTAACCAATCACAACACATTTTGTTTTTCAGAAGGCAGGTCTTCATCAAACCTGGAACTAACAGAGCTATTTGTGCCAGCCTGAGGAGAAAGCTATAGTAATAATGTAATTTATGTGAAAAATAATGCGTTTTTCGAACCACCAAGCATGTTCTTGTGCACCCCCAAAACAAAATAAAGACTTTGTAAAAAGAGCACTATAGGAAATACACACAAGCTTATCTTGAAAATGCACAGAAGTTTCAAAAACAGTCAGTTATGTCTGTGAAGGTTGGCAAAATAAAGCTGGGAAAGAAATTGCATGTGTATATTAGATCTGTGTGGCAGCAGCGTAATATACAGTAAATAAATCAATAAATCCACTGCTGTCTTGTCTCCTCTGAGGCTGGGACTCTAAATAATGTTCTGTGCTCATCAGTGCAGCCAACGACAGAACAGTTAGCATGCTTTTCTCAAACTTTTGTCATGATGTTAGAACTAGTATACTGGTGTCGCTTGCAAAAAACAAAAAATAGGTGCTGTGGGTGCAAACGCGCAGAAAAAGGGGTGGTAATGTTATAATAAGATCCCCTTACCACGTGATGTGACATGCAAATTTTTTCTCATGCTTGCAGAAAAAGAGATACCAAAACGAAGTAACTGGGTTGTCCTCTTTTAGGTTATCTGAGTTGGTAGATGGAAAAAGTCAGATTTTCACTATATGTCACCTTTAAAGGGAATTTCTCATTTTAGAGTGAGCTTTGTAACTTTGCAGATCTTTTTTTATTGTCAAACCACAACATTACACACTACTGTAACTAGAGTTGAAAAAGTAAAAATAGTGAAAAAGTAAAAAAAAGATTTTTCAAAGCTGTTTGTCCAATCGTCACCAAAGTCTGTACGAAGGAGCTATAGACTATTCTTGTAAAAAGTTAACTATAAAATAATTCTGATATGTTCAATGATCAATGAAGTTAAAGATGGGTATGACTGATCTTTGTGGCAATTGGTAACACATTCTTCAAATATCACTCGGATAACCAAACAAACATAACAATTAAAACTTATTTGTCAAGTCACTGAATGTATTGTGGTCCAATTCAAATGAAGACATTATTTTAAACATTATTTGTCTGTTGTAACATAGTAATATAGAATAACACTGCCATGCAGAGAAACTTGAATACTCGTATTATATTTGAAAAGAGATGGCATTGTATAACTATGTCATCTACGTGAGTTGGTTGTGCTTTTCACTTTGTTTTCTGTTTGTGAATTAGACTTTAGCCTACTTTTTTAGAAGAATTTCTAACCACAAAGTCTATAAACCCTTTCCACAATTTTCCCCAAAGTTTCCAATGCCATACAATTTTTCTGTGCCAATTGAGGGTCCTGACTTTATTGACTAGCAGTCTCAGTCACTGTTGCAGTTGGTAGAGATAAGCAACTGTGGATCTGTTCATGCATTTAAAGTTAAAAGTTAAGTTAAGTTTAAAGTTTAAAAAATGTCACACAGTTCATCCACAAGGTCACAGTACATAGGAAAAATAAACAAAACAGGGTAAATATGGCTAATATCGAGGGTTAATGCGAGTATGCGGTACAGTTATGTATAGAACATAATGTTCAGAGCTAATGCCGCTACTGCTAAAAGCTCTCGAAGTACCATCTTATTTCAGTATTTCTTATTTTTCAACAACAATTAGGTCTGCATTGTACTCAACCCTGGGCAGAAACAGGGGACAGGATGACCTTAAAAATATCTCTAAAAAACCTCAAGTGCTCCAATTTTGCTGGTATATCTCTTACATAGCCATGTGAAAATGCCATCTTTTGAGAAACAAAATTTCTCAGAACTAACTAAAACTTCTCAGAATCCCAGAATGGTGGCAGCACATCTCTGTATCATAGATATTCAATATTTAAGTTAAATATATTTACACAATTTTAATTATTATTAGAGATTATTTGTTTTTAATACATACTAGGGGTTCATTACTGAATGACTTTAGATTTTTAAAGTCAACATTTATGTGATAAAATTCGAGTCGACATTGACTACTCACTTATGGCGTCATTAATGAACAAATACACCTAAACCTTGAGCTGAGACTCGAACACCTTGTGTACAGCTATGGCATATGACACAGCACTGCCTACATGGCTACTGCTCCTATAATAGCTTGCTTTTATCAGTTATTTTGTCTTTGGGTCATTATATTTCTCACAGATTCTGCTTGTTCTAAATCAGATACAGATAAAGTAGTACTGTAAAGATTACATTTAAATCAAGTCATTAGTGAGAGAGTGATTGCATGTGTGTGAATTAATTCCACCTTGTGCCATCTCTCTAGCCTAATAATAAAGCTGTGGGTTTTAATTACTAAGAAATATATGCTAGAACTTTTCAGTTTCTAAGCTATATTGTGTTGACAATTCATTTCCGCTCCGTGCCTTTAAACGATTGTGAGCGCGTGATCTGCACATGATGTATGAGCTACTGTCTGTAGCCTATGTGTTTGTGTTATAATGCAGCAGTGCATTCGATTAGAACGGCATTTACAATAAGCTGTTTAAAACGTTTATTCTCCTGTTAAATTTTTAAGCATCCAGATGGTATAATTACACGTCTTGTGGAGCACTTTTGGAGTATGCATTTAATTATAATTTTAGCTGTTTTGAAACAGAGTGTAAATGTGGACTTCAAAGACTTCTTATATTGTTGCGTCCTCTATGTGTCACGAATCAGAGATGAGGTCAGGGTCCAAAATGCAGGGAAGGTGAATTTATTAGTTAAACAATAAACAAAACACACAAAACCAACAAATAAAACAAAAGGCCAACACGGCACAACACGACTAGAATACAAAACCAAAGATAAACAAAACAGGAAACACGGTCTAGGAGCCAGGATAACAAACCACACAGAAGACAGCATACAGGAAACAATGCAACCAGGACGAGTGGTGGGAAAGGGGAGACTAATATAGTGCTAGGTGATTGGAGACAGCTGTGTGATCAGAGAATGACAGGTGTGTGTGATGAGACAGGTGTGCACAATTGGTGGAGTGGGGTGCGGGAGAAAGGGAGACAGTGACCTCTGGTGGGGAATGGAAAACACACAGCCCAGAGTCATGACAGTACCCCCTCCTCAAGGAACGGCTTCCAGACGTTCCATAAGGCCGAGAAAAAAAAATCTGGAGGGAGGAGGGACGGGGAAGGCGAATCAGGGGGAGGGATGGCGGGCCAGGCCCGTGCAGCGGAGTCACGTGAGCGGACCTCACCGCCAGAGGAACGCGAGCTGGCCTCGCCGCCAGAAGAACATCAGCGGACACTGCCGCCTGAGGAACGTGAGCTGGCCTTGCTGCCAGAGGAGCGTCAGCGGACGCCGCCGCCAGAGGAACGTGAGCTGGCCTCGCCGCCAGAAGAACATCAGCGGACGCTGCCGCCTGAGGAACGTGAGCTGGCCTTGCTGCCAGAGGAGCGTCAGCGGACGCCACCGCCAGAGGAACGTGAGCTGGCCTCGCCGCCAGAGGAGCGTCAGTGGACGCCGCCGCCTGAGGAACGTGAGCTGGCCTCGCCGCCAGAGGAACGTGAGCTGGCCTCGCCGCCAGATGAACATCAGCGGACACCGCCGCCAGAGGAACGCGAGCTGGCCTCGCTGCCAGAGGAACGTCAGCGGTCACCGCCGCGTCCGGAACAGAGAGAGCGGTCAACGGCGCGTCCGGAACAGAGAGAGCGGTCAACGCCGCGTCCGGAACAGAGAGAGCGGTCACCGCCTCGTCCGGAACAGAGAGAGCGGTCACAGCCACGTCCGGAACAGAGAGAGCGGTCACCGCCTCGTCCGGAACAGAGAGAGCGGTCACCACCGCATCCGGAACAGAGAGAGCGGTCACCGTCGCATCCGGAACAGAGAGAGCGGTCACAGCCACGTCCGGAACAGAGAGAGCGGTCACCGCCGCATCCGGAACAGAGAGAGCGGTCACAGCCACGTCCGGAACAGAGAGAGCGGTCACCGCCGCGTCAGAAACAGAGAGAGCGGTCACCGCCACATCCGGAACAGAGAGAGCGGTCACAGCCACGTCCGGAACAGAGAGAGCGGTCACCGCCGCATCCGGAACAGAGAGAGCGGTCACAGCCACGTCCGGAACAGAGAGAGCGGTCACCGCCGCGTCAGAAACAGAGAGAGCGGTCACCGCCACATCCGGAACAGAGAGAGCGGTCACCGCCGCGTCAGGAACAGAGAGAGCGGTCACCGCCGCATCCGGAACAGAGAGAGCGGTCACCGCCGCGTCAGGAACAGAGAGAGCGGTCACCGCCACATCCGGAACAGAGAGAGCGGTCACCGCCGCGTCAGGAACAGAGAGAGCGGTCACCGCCACATCCGGAACAGAGAGAGCGGTCACCGCCGCGTCAGAAACAGAGAGAGCGGTCACCGCCACATCCGGAACAGAGAGAGCGGTCACCGCCGCGTCAGGAACAGAGAGAGCGGTCACCGCCGCATCCGGAACAGAGAGAGCGGTCACCGCCGCGTCAGAAACAGAGAGAGCGGTCACCGCCGCATCCGGAACAGAGAGAGCGGTCACAGCCACGTCCGGAACAGAGAGAGCGGTCACCGCCGCGTCAGGAACAGAGAGAGCGGTCACCGCCGCATCCGGAACAGAGAGAGCGGTCACAGCCACGTCCGGTAACAGAGAGAGCGGTCACCGCCGCGTCAGGAACAGAGAGAGCGGTCACCGCCGCATCCGGAACAGAGAGAGCGGTCGTCTCCACCCCCACCGCAAAGCAGGGCGCTTCCGCATAGCCTTGGCGATACGAGCATCCACCGCCAGGCAGGCGTAGATGTACTCAAACCGTGCGGCCGACGCCGCCTCGAAAGACATCCCCACCGTCTCGGGAGCAGAGGGAATGGTCGCCGCCCCCAAGCGGGGGACTGCCGCCTCAAAAAAAAAAAAATTCTTCCCCGCTGGACCCATTTGTGCTGGTTGCATTCTGTCACGAATCAGAGATGAGGTCAGGGTCCAAAATGCAGGGAAGGTGAATTTATTAGTTAAACAATAAACAAAACACACAAAACCAACAAATAAAACAAAAGGCCAACACGGCACAACACGACTAGAATACAAAACCAAAGATAAACAAAACAGGAAACACGGTCTAGGAGCCAGGATAACAAACCACACAGAAGACAGCATACAGGAAACAATGCAACCAGGACGAGTGGTGGGAAAGGGGAGACTAATATAGTGCTAGGTGATTGGAGACAGCTGTGTGATCAGAGAATGACAGGTGTGTGTGATGAGACAGGTGTGCACAATTGGTGGAGTGGGGTGCGGGAGAAAGGGAGACAGTGACCTCTGGTGGGGAATGGAAAACACACAGCCCAGAGTCATGACACTATGACCAGCGACTTGTTGACGTGAAGCTTAAAGGGGTCATCGGATGCCCATTTTCCACAAGTTTATATGATTCTTTAGGGTGAGGGTCTTAATGAAAAGTATGTTCAAGCTATGTTCATTATTACATCCAACAACAGAACACCTCAATTGCTCAATTAGAGTCTTCCTCTGCACCCCAGTCGACACAGTGAGGATCGTATTCGGACTGTTTCAGCTCGGTGAGGGCGGGGCTAAGGTAAAGCGCTCATGTCAATCAACTGTGTCTGTCACACCCACAAGAAGCTAAGAATGAACTGATTTTAAAAAGGGGATATTACTTTTAAAGATTAAAAAAATACCACTGAGTAGATTTTTATCATTGTAGGGTGGTTGTGTACACAAACTACCAACACACATTAATGTCCAAACAACATGGAAAAGTGAGTTTTGCAACTAATACATGCAACTTTTAATTAAACAGTAAAGAAACTTTCGTCTGTCATAAAAAAAAAATCAGATCAGGTTCAATTTTCTGCATTTTTACATCCGTAACAAGCATTTTGATAGGAAAGGATGACTAATTTTACAAAAACAAAAAAAAAAATGCATACGAAAATTTCCTGTTCATGACATTGTGTCATATGTATTGTTAAAAATAATCACCATAAACAATTATTCTGTTTAATTCGGTAGCTGACTATGGACTGTACTGAATAGGTGACAATTACAGAAACTCAATGCAATATACTGGTGCAGTGCAAAACACACACTTTACAAAAAATACAAAATAAATTCTGCCATTTTTTCTGATTAATAATAAAAACTGACAGATTAATTGGCTCAAAATAATTGTTAGTTGCTTCCCTATTGTGTGATAGGAAAATTATCATAATTTCAAGATGAAGACTTTGAGCTTCTGCTCTGAAATGGTTCTATGGAAACATTTATGATGGTATGTTGCTTACCACACACTGCAAAAAAAAAAGGTTTTCTTACTAAATCTTTTGTCTTGTTTTCAGCCAAAATATCAAAAAATTCTTAAATCAAGAAGGATTTTTCTAGACGAGTAAATTTTTTTCAAAACAAGTGCGCATTTGCTTGAAACAAGCAAAATAATCTGCCAGTGGGGTTAGAAAAATAATCTTGTTTTCTATTTGAAATAAGATTTTTTTCTTACCCAATTGGCAGACTATTTTGCTTGTTCTAAGCAAAAATGCATTTAATTTTGACTTGATTTAAGAATTTTTTGATATTTTGGCTGGAAACCAAAAAAAAAAAAAAAAAAAAGTTTTTACAAATTCATAAATGAAAACTCATAATTATGATTATATAATGTTGACAAAACTTGCTTCACAGAAGCTTTTCTTCTGCTACAGTACATTATCATGGCTTATTTAATCAAATTATCCAAAATAAACAAAGCCACGGTAAACCAATATTTATCAATATCCTGCACAATAATCTGAATTATGACTGTCATAGAAATGACTGAGCTGTGCAAGTGAGAATGTGGGTGCAGCAGACAGTGGCTGTTTTGGTCTGCAGAAGATCCACAGCTTTGAGGCGGATGATCATGCCAAAATCCTCTTCTCTTTGATAAGCCCCTGGGCTCTACTCTTCTGATCCCACCTTTCAAAGGTTCATTAAAGTCTTAAAAGCTGGGCAGAGTCCTTTCCTCCACAGGCTTACTGCTGCCAACACTCCCGACTCAGCGGTGGACACATAAGTCCAGATGTACTGAAGAATGAGTGTTACAAAGACCAGGAGAGAGACAGATAGTCTCAATTGTAGCATGGCCTGCTCTGTTATACCTGGGATCTCCAAGGTTCTTAATGTTGAAGACTTTTCCCGAAGAGGAGTAGGAACAATGCGCCTTCAAATCAGATAATATCAGTGATGCAATACTATTCAGCCACAGTGAAATGTTTTGACAGCTTTGTCTTTCACAATGGGGCTGGGCGGTATGTAAAGTGTAAAAGTTGGAAATATGTCAGAGATTTTGCCAAACCATTCGTACCGTGGTAGATTAATTTGCAAAGCCATCAATCAGCAGGACTGCTTTATTTTATTTGCACATGAGCATGTGAAAAAATATGGAGGGAGGTGAAAATACAGAGCAGAAAATGTCTCAAACAAATCACGACCGTGAAAAATGTTATTACCAAAGTCCCTTTAAGGCAAGTCATGTCACTCGGCGGCCATCTTTGAAGTGCAGCTCCTATCTCTTTGAATGGGGAAACATCAAATTCTCCAAAACTGTTCACCAAGCTTACGATTAAATTTCATATTTTAAATCTCCAACGAAATCCAACAAGAACTGCCTCATAAATATGGTTCCTTGTGCTCCAATAGCGTCAAAAAAACGCTTATTTTTCCTGCTAAATGCGCAGTACTGAGCGCACGTCTTAGAGTTTCTATAGCAACCGGGACTTCTAACGGCAGCTGCGGTGACACGCTGGCTTTACTAATCAATGATTGGCTGTTTCACTAAGAAGGCGGGGCTTCGCGGCCATAATGAGTGTTGCATTTTTCCCCATTTAAAACTATATGAGTGACATGTCTTGGGTATTCTATAGTCTTTGTTATTACTCAGTTTAGCTGTAAATTGTATATGATAGTTTCTGCATAAATATCAAACAGAACAACATTGACAACTGGAAAAAATGCTTTTCTTCGATTTTTTTGTCTTGTCTCCAGCCAAAATTTCTTCAAATTCTTAAATCAAGAAGGATTTTCTAGACAAGTGAAAAATATTGTCTTGTTTTCATAAAAAAAAGAGGCTTAAGTGAGTTTTTGCTTGAAACAAGCAAAATAATCTGCCAACAGGGTAAGAAAAATAATCTTGTTTTCTACTTGAAATAAGATCATTTTGCTTACCCCATTGGCAGATTATTTTAGCTTGTTCTAAGCAAAAACTTAGATTTTAGAATTATAGAGATTATTAGAACTTAGAACTTATTAGAACTTTTTTTCTGAAAACAAGACAATAATTACTACTTGACTAGAAAATCCTTCTTGATTAAATTTTTTAAGACATTTTGGCTGGAAACAAGACAAAATCTAAGTTAAAAAAACATTTGCAAGGTTTCTTGAGCAGCAAAAAGGATCATGTGACAGAAGACTGCAGTAATGATGCTTCAAAATGTAGCTTTGCATCACAGGAATAAATTGCATTTTTAACATATATTACAACAGAAAACAGTCATTTTAAAGAGTACATATACAGTAAATGCAGATTTGATAAGCAAATTACTTTATGCACACTATCCACTCATTTCTGTAGTCTCTGCCATCAGTTACCGGCTGTTTGAAGTCATCAGAAATAATCAAACTAGTGAACCTAATGCAAAGAAGAACTCTGTACTGTAATTATTGAATATCTCTGTTTAATTAATCTGTTTAATTATATGTTACACTTGAAATATTACCTCAGTAAATTAATTGCTGCTACACACTATGACTTGATTAAACAACTACGTTATGGATGCTTTTACATAGCTATATTGCTTTCACTTTTATTAAAGAAAAAAAAAAAACTACTAAATGATACATTTATTATGATATAAGATTTGCCATACTGTGATATAGATTTTAGTCATAATCTCACACATATTTCAAAGAATACACTGACAATCATGAAAAAGATTAAGGACACATACAAGAAGAAATTGAAAACTGATGATCAGAGGCGATGACAGAGTCAGATATTACTGTGATTAAACACATCAGTATCTTCCTGTATTTTAGTCAATTCAAACCGTACGTTTATATCAAAGACATTATTCTAAACCAAGACTTTAGGCATAACATTTCAGACCCTTGGCGGTGCTGATGCATTAATTTTACGTGACTGTGGATTTGTTTTTCTGACATCTGAGTGTTTCTATGTATCAGCCGCGGTTGCGGCAGCAGGCTCCTGTGAAAATGTTATGAAACTGATCCAATTTTCTATGTACTCTGCTCGCTGCAGGCTTGCTGCGCCTGCTTTGTACTCCTCACTTTAGCTTGAATAATTGATTCAAGCCCGTTTGCTAGTAATATTTACTGCACAAATGGCAGCTACACATAAACTCATAGTGTTTGGAACATAAATATATAATAGAAATTGTCTACAGTTCAAATGTATTGTGTTTATCACAATGTTTGGTTGAAACGTTAAGAGTTCATTGTCTGGTCTTGATTTAAATAATACATTACTTTGGTCTAAAACTCTCAGTAAGGTGCATAATTGACTTACTACTTCCCTATTTAATACTGTAAAGCTGCTTTGACACAATCTGTATTGTTAAAAGCACTGCATAAATAAAGTTGACTTAAAATGACTTGACTCATGGCTACAGATGTGATATATTACAACAGTTCGACATATGAGTTTGTAAATACATAGAAGACAACAACAGAGTGTCTTTAAAATTCCTCTTTTCTGCAGAACTACTTCCTTCCACCACGGATTCAAATCTCAGTTTGACACACTGCAAAAAAATGCTTGTCTCAGAATTTTTGTCTTGTTTCCAGCCAAAATATCTAAAAAATCTTTAATCAAGAAGGATTTTCTAGACAAGTGAAAAACAAGTCAAAATCAAGCAAGTTTTTGCTTGAAACAAGCAAAATAATCTGCCAATGGGCTAAGCATTTCTGTTTGAAATAAGATTGTTTTGCTTACCCCATTGGCAGATTATTTTGCTTGTTCTAAGCAAAAACCCAGTTAATTTTGACTTGTCTAGAAAAACTTTCTTGATTTAAGAATTTTTAGATATTTTGACTGGACACAAGACAAAAAATCTAAGTAAAAATAGCATTTTTTGCAGTGCAGTTTAACATCTGAACCCAAGCCTCCGCTGCTAATTCCAAAACAACACTTTAGTACTAGTAACGAAGGAGCGTTGAGTTGCTTCTTTAAAAGCTTATTTGTACTTTAAAAGCAGTGTATTATATGTAGTAGTGTATTATGAGAGATAGATGGACTAAGCGAGTGTGATTACTTGCATCTGATACAGCATTCATTCTTCAGATCAATCTCATATTCACAACATTAGTTTGAATGTCCGCTGAGTAAAAAAATGTGATAGGATGTTTTTGTCACAAGTTACTATTCTTTCATCTGTTAAGGGTGATTTCTGATGACAGTGCTGCTCAGTGTATTTGCTGGCGGCGTCAAGCAGTTATTGAAAGTAATAAATAAATTCCTTCAACAGCGTTTTAGTCAATGTAATGAAATCACCATCACAAACACACATGATTCTCCATACTAAATACTACTATTAAATACTACTATCATTTGTATAAAATATTATTTATTGACTAATAATATGTAATAATCAACAACATCCAAAGTTGCTAGGCGATTCAGTCAAAAGTACAAAGGCAGCTCTCTGATATACAGCATTTAAAGGAACACTCCACTTTTTTTAGAAATAGGCTCATTCTCCAAATCCCCCCCCCCCCCCACCCCCCCGAGTTCATAAATTGAGTTTTACCGTTTTGAAATCCATTCAGCCGTTCTCCTGTTCTGGCGATATCACTTGTAGCATTGATTAGCATAGATCATTGAATCCTATTAGACCAATAGCATCGCGTTCAAAAATGACCAACGAGTTTCAATATTTGTCCTATTTAAAACTTGACTCTTCTGTAGTTATATTGTGTTCTATTACCGGTGGAAAATGTAAAGCTGTGATTTTCTAGGCTGATAAGATTAGGAACTACACTCCCATTCCGGTGTAATAGTCAAGGAAGTTTGCTGCCGTAACATGGCCGAAGCAGGTGCAGTAATACATGCAGCTTTACATTTTCCGCCGGTATTAGTACACTTTAAATAGGACAAATATTGAAACTCGTGGGTAATTTTTGAACGTGATGCTATTGATCTAATAGGATTCAATGATTTATGCTAAGCTATGCTAAAAGTGATATCACCAGAACAGGAAAATGGCTGAATGGATTTCAAAACGGTAAAATTTCAACTTATTAACTCGGGGGGAGCTAGCTGGAGAATGAGCCTATTTCAAAAAAAAAAAAAAAAAAAGTGGAGTGTTCCTTTAAGTTACAAATATAAAGTGATGAGATTTTGCCTATGCTCTGGAACAAATAATTGATTAATGAGACCAAAGATTGCCTGTTATATTTACCCAAAACTAATTATATCTCATGTTACACAACTATAGAGCCAGCGGCAAATTGTAGAATTCCTGAATGGCTGCTGACACCCTGGAGCTCACATCTCTGAAAAAGTTTTAATTTTTAACCGAAAAGCAAATTTTAAATAGGCATTATCTTTATTACCAAACCGCATATTTGAAGTCTAAACAATAACATTCTTGCCTACATTCAGTGACACAAAAACATTATTATTTTAATATTATAGTGGATTTGGACACTCGCTGTGAGTTGTTACAAGGGGAATGATACAAACGATGAAACGGTTGTTAGAATTCTTTTATCACTCTAATATCACACCCTTATCAGTCAATCAGATTCAAGGATCAGAAGGAACTGTTGTGTAAATGCTATTATAAATGGTTAATATTGCTATGGTTGCATATGGTCAAAAATAAAAGAAACCACACAAGCTGTTTTTTTGGTGTAATTAAAGTACATGGAATAAAACATATTAACCGGGTGTTTGTGTACTGTAGAGGTACAGCTTCATAACGGAAATGGTAGGAAAAGGTGATAAAATTATATGCCTGTGAAGCTGCAGTTATGTTGACATTAGTAAGTCATGAAATTTCTAAAAACTGTAGATGAATTGTTACTGATACATTTTTGTTAGGTGAGTACAATCCTTATAGTGGCACCTTACCAACAAATAGGGGAAATTCTTTTCAGATTCAGCAAAAAACTGCCTACACAATATTTTTTGAAACCCTTCATACCTTCAAACACATATACTGAAGCACACACGCACTTCGACTTGCTAATCTTACTTCACCCACCAACCCATTCACCCATATGCACCCCCAGTTCAGTGGCTGCTGAACGTGTTGCTCATTCTCCATTGTGTTTGACACTTCCATTGGGCTGCTGCGTCTCTCGCCTGGGCCCATGATGAAACATTCAGATCCGGCACCTGGCACTCGTTTCCCTGCCTGCCGCTCTGATAACGGCTTCCCTCTCTAATTAAGCTGCAGTAAACCTCCTCTCCAGCTGCCTGCAGTGGAAACAGCTCGTCCAAAAAGTGCTGTGCCTGGCGCTTTCACTGCGCTCCTGAAATATTAAGACGCCAGTCGTCAAAGTGCCCAAACCCAGGTGAGCAGCTGCTTTATGCTTTTCAACACCTTCATATAAACCGAATGGCCTCGGCTCGTGATTTGGAGCGCATGCCGTATATATATAAACCTCAGGCAGGTTGACAAAAGATTTCTAGTGCTGGATGCTGAGGTGTGCCACATGGACATACCCTCGGGCATCTGTTTTTACGTCAACAACAGACGGTGTAAACTGAAAGAGAAGCACTTTAATGCTGCGTTATTACTATAATGGTGCATTGTTTAATATTGATCAAAAGCAACCGTCATCAGTGTGGCTATAGAGAACAGCAATTTGCACTTATATTGCTAACTTAAGCTTAATGGAACTTAAAGCAACACTAATTCAAAAATTTGAATTCTTATTTACTTGGCCTCATGCTGTTCCAAACCTGAAGGACTTTTGTTTTTCCTTGGAACATGATAAGAGAAATTGTGAACATTTGTGTGATCGCTTATTTCTTTGGACTTGCGCTGAATCTGGGCTGAGGCTTTCAAGCTTCAATAAGCATGTAAAAGCACAATTAAAGTATCATAAAAATGTCCATATGACCAAAGTTTTATTATGGATTCACACTGCAAAAAATGCTTATCTTACTTAGATTTTTTTCTTGTTTTCAGAAAAACAAATCAAAATTATGTGCGTTTTTGCATGAAACAAGAAAAATAATCTGCCAATGGGGTAAGAAAAATAATCTTGTTTTCTGTTTAAAATAAGATTTTTTTGCTTGCCCTATTGGCAGATTATTTTACTTGTTCTAAGCAAAAACTCACTTAATTTTAACTTGTTTTTTTCATAATTGAATCCCTAATCCCCTCTACCACCTTGGAATTGTTGTGTTGTCTCATCTATATTTTAAATATTTTGCAAATTTAGCTGTTGACATTTTTGCTAATTGGCTAATAGATTTGTTCATACGTGCATTAAAGATTCTAGCAATCCTGAAGACCTTGACTACTTTAGTTCATGTGTGTTTGTGGGGTTGGAGCTAAACTCTGCAGGACAGTAGCCCTCCAGGAGCAGGATGGGACAACCCTGCTTTAGGAGAAATGAAACAATTGTTTACATTGAGTAATACTACAGAGATACAAAGCTGTTCGATTATAAAGCAGAAATCATGAAGCATTTTTGGTAGTTGGATCACACACACACACACACACACACACACACACACACACACACACACACACACACACACACACACACACACACACACACACACACACACACACACACACACACTGTGAAGCTGAATCAGGTCCATAAAACTGCTTAATAATATTATGGTTGCAGAATATCTGAAATGAAATCCTGCTTATTTCAGTATCATAATCAAAATTTCCATCAGGATAATGAGCTCATCATTCATGTTTGTGTTGACAGGGGTCATTAAAAAACAGCTTTGCAGTGTCAGTAAGTCAAAACATTAGGCAAGTCATCTAGGAAGGAAAGAATTAGCATTATTAATCTTTTAGCACCTATGGAGACTCTGGAGCAGAGCGTTTGACAAAGACAGATACAGAAAGCGGTATAGGTGGAGAGTTTTTTTTTTTTTCAAATGCAGAGATTGAGGATTCTGCAGTAATGGACCCACAGCAGTTATGAGAAATGGGGGAAGTCTGAGATTTTTATGAAAGACACATTAATGTGTTCTGGCTTATGACTAATTTCATTTCTGCACCTGAGATAAAGGAAGGTTCAGGGTTCAAATACATGTCAAGCTTTTTTGACAATCTTGGTTACCACAAAATATAAGTTTGATTTGTGCATTGAGTTAAAATCAGTTACAAGTAAGATATTAACAAAGGAAGCAATCTAAAAAGCCCACAATTATCCACAATAACCGTGCAGCTTAAAGACACAAATCTTTTCTTTTTTCATCTACTGTACAGTCAGTATGTCGGCAGCATGTTAAAACACATGTAAAAGTATACAAGAAAGATACATGACATAACTATTCAACACTCTTTATTAAACTAGATAGGGCTAGAAAAGCTCTTATAGCTCAAATAATAATCTAGGTCTTTACTGAAAAAGTTCTTTGAACAAAACTTTTTAGGAGTGCACATCATGCTAGTGCTATCATCTCTTCAACAAGCCTCATGATAAATCATTTGATTTTTGTAGTTACTGTACACAACAAAGAATAATACTTTGGGTTTATGATTTGAAAAAAGCCCTAACATTATGAGCAATAGAAATAGTGATGCTTGACTTGAACTACTTACAACTCAATTTCTCTACAAACATATTACCAACAGTGACTTATCTATCAATGTTATTACTGAAAATAGTCATAAATGTACTGCAGTTTCACACCAGAGTGCTGTAACATTGAACTACAGCCCATAGCAAACAACAGCGGAAACTTACGATTATAGTAATGACATCTTTGGTTCCTCATGGCTTGTAACAGAGACATTTCACTTGTTCTTGTAATATTTCACTTCCTCTGTCAGAGTTACTAACCTTCTACAGTTATATACCTACAGCCCAACCAGTTCAAGTAAATAATGCAGTCCGTCTGTGTGCTGAGTTTGATCAACTTTAAGTCTACAGAAGCAATGTGCTGAGCTGTCTCACTGTTTTGGTAGAGCTGTTCGGACACTTAATAATTACATACATACTGGTTTGGTTTGGTTTGGTTTGGTTCAGCTACCAAAACAGACATCAGAAGACTACAATGGACAGTCAGGACTGCTGAGAGGATTATTGGTATCCCTCTACCCAACTTCCAAGAGCTTTACAGCTCCAGAGTCAGGAAAAGGGCTAAGAAAATCACTCTGGACCCCTCACACCCAGCAAACTCTCTCTTTGAACTGTTGCCCTCTGGCTGACGTTACAGAGCTCTGGGCACCAAAACAGCCAGACACAAAACCTTTTTTTTTTCTCAAGCCATATCCCACTTGAACGACACTTAACACACCTCAGTACTGGCTATCTGTAAACAACTCAACAAACCCTCTTCGGCATGTAGCACATTTGCACATTCATAGTTCTGTCTATGGATTTTTTCCCCTATATATTTAGTTTTTATAACCTTAACTTAATGTATGTCTGCACTATGTTTGTATTTTCTGTACTGGAAGCTCCTAACACCAAGACAAATTCCTTGTGTGTGTGAACACACTTGGCAATAAAGCTCCTTCTGATCCTGATCCTGTAATGTACAAAAACTAGCCCTTTTCCCTGCAAACATTCACCAACATGTAACCCAATTCCTAATTTCAGGTGATATAACCAACACCATATGGCAAGGAATATAATAAACACCAATAATGTCTCATCTAGGGTCAGAGATGTACTTTTTCTATTAAGGGGCACATTTTTATTTTTACTTTTATTTTATCTATTTATTTATTTTTTAATTTGTAAGGGCAATTTTTAATCATATTTTTTCTGCCTCCTTATCTTGACTTTGGTGGAAAGTCCCTGTTAATTTCCTTGGTCTTGTCCCACTTTTCATAATCCAGTTAAAGCCCAAGTCTTGTCTTATATTATTTTCCTCTGAGCATTCCCCTTGAGTTTCACTCATAAATATTATGTAACTTAAATGCAATGTTATGTTGTCTATTTTGTCATTTGTTCAATGTTATGTCCTAAAAATGTCTAGCTTAGATTTCCCTTCTCATCTTTCACTCATCTTGTATTAAACAATGAGTGAAGTCATTTAAAAGGACATTTCTAAAGGATTTGGAGAAAGGAATTTTAAGATTCTTTACCTAACAAGTTGAACTTTACAACAACATTCTACATTGGTTGGACAATGACACTGGCCGATATAGTGTTGGAGGTTTCTTGGCTATATTTGCGCAACCTGTGGGGCCATTCTTCACAGATTGCACATTCCACCCATAATAGCAAAATATAAAGGTTGACTGTGCACCCAATGGTTCAAACCCTGAAGGTGGTGCCGTGTATCAGGATGATAATGTACCAATACGCACAGCAAGACTGGAGACAGAGTGGTTTGATGAACATGAAAATGAAGTTAAACATCTCCCATGGCCTGCACAGTCACCAGATCTGAATATTATTGAGCCACTTTGGGTTGTTTTGATGGAGCGAGTCAGGAAATGTTTTCATACACCAGCATCATGTAGTGACTTAGCCACTGTTCTTCAAAAGGAATGGCTCAAAATCCCTCTGGCTACTGTTCAGGACTTGTATTTGTTATTCCCAAGACACAATGATGCTGTATTGGCTGCAAAAGGAGGCCCAACTCCATACTAATGGTGGTCTAAAAACACGTGTTTTAGTTTAATTGTCCAACCCCTGTATATGACCTCATTATAATTTATTACAGGTAAGAATGTTCCTTTGGTTAAAAAAGGAAAGGGCTAGTTACATATGTAACTGGTTCTGTGAATTCTGAATTCTTAAGAACTAGCAGATTATCGCAGTACCAACTCAACAGGTCAAGATAATATACCTAAGAAGTCACATGGTGACATAGGCTGAGCCTCAAGTATAACAGACAAACTTGCTTAACTTTTGGTCTCTGTTTGCCTTTCTTGCGCCTTGCTACATACGTAACTAGTGTTCCATTTCATTACTCCTAACTGCCAGAGTTCAACATACAGTAGTCAGCGGAATGCCACTCACCTGAAACATTTTCAAGGTTACTCCTGAAGAACTGCTAAACTAACAGCATGAGGGGTAGCAGGCAAAAAGTACATGAGATAGTTCAAGTAGCAACCGCACAGATATCTGCAAAGAGATTTCTCTGAAAACAGCCCAAGACATAGACACAGCCTTAGTAAAATGACAGAGATGCCCTTTGGCAAATGTTTTTGGGCTTTCTTGTATACCATAGTGATAACCTTTCCAATTTGAAAGTCTCTGCTTTGATACAGCAGTCCCTTTCCGTGCACCACTATAACAAACAAAAAGCTGATCTGTGCTCCTTAGATGAACCGTAGCAGCAACATAGCACTTCAGGGCTCACACAGGACACAAAAGGTGATCCCCTGACTTGTTTGACTATGCTACTCACTGAAAAACCGCCAAATTGATTGACTGATTTATAAACTGTGGAAGCAGAACTTTAGGTAAAAAAATTGGATTTGGTAGAGCACAACATCAGAATCATGCTGCAACCAATGCATGCATAATGAATAAAGTGTGTAACTCACTTACAAGCTTTAAAAAGATCCATTTCAATCAGCTATCTGCAAAGACTCCAATGGATGACAGAATCAAGAACAGCTGGCAAATGCCATCAGGTAAATGGGGTTTACGGGCTGGTCTCAACAATCTCACACCTTTCAAAAATTGCAGAGTATGAGAACCAAGAAAAGAACCATTAACTTGTACATGAAGCTCAAAAATGGTCACAACATATACCTGCAACATGCGGAGACTACTTTGCTTGAATCCAAAAGATGCTGCAAACAAATTAAGAACTTTTGGAACATCACAGTGTGTAGGATCTAACCTATGCTTCTCACACCATTTGAGAAAATTTTCCAATGTGCTGCATATAGCTGATGTGTGGAAGCAGCTCTAGCACTAGTCATGGTGTGAATGGCAATAGGCTCACAATCACATAAGAGACAGTCGGACTCAGAGGCCAATCCCAAAGCTGCAGACGAGCTGGATTCGGGTGCCAAACAGCACCTTCCATCTGTGACAACAGGTCCTTCCGAAGAGGAAGCGCCCACCACCAGTGATAGAAGCATGCGGAAGAAGGAACGACTCCTATGATGAAGATGTCTGACAGGGTTTAACTGCAAACTGTTGTTCTACTGCTGGAGAGGCCTGAGGTGAAGCAAGCTAAGTGGAGCATCTCCATGAGTTGTAACAATGTCTTGTTCGGCAAGCTTGCTCCCAGCTGGAAATAAGCTAGAAGTTACAGTATACTGTCCAATTGGGCATTTGAACGCTGGTTGCAAATAACATACGAAAGGGAAACATTTTCAGAAACACGTTTAGAACTGGAAGAAAACCACCAAACCTTCTTTAAAACAAGGAAGCAAGTTGAATAAAAATTGTCCCTTTGAATATGTGGATCAACCCTTTCTATGGCTCCCTTCTCTAGCAGAGAACAAAAGATTTCCTGAGAGACAGCTTTAGAATCAACTGGATCCCCTATCACTGTAGGGACAATCCTTGAAAGTACAAGAAGCACAGTTTCACAAAATCCTTAATAAAGTTAACAGGGAACTGCCAATGTATTAGCATGAAGAAATACCAGCCTCTGGATAGAACTGAGAAGGTGTTTCACAGAATTTGTATATAAAACGAATAAATAGCTGGGGAAAGTCACTATACTAACACAGGAAAACACTAACCACCAGATAGCACTGAGGAGCATGAAGTGTTTAACCAAATCACAAGGACACTGTTTCTTTACTTTGCCACAAGGACAGCAACAAGCAGCACCATTTACTAATCTGAACACAACAATACAATCAGTGGTGAGCCATCAGTAAATTGCTCAGTAACACTAACCACTGGACAGTACCATGAAGAAGGAAGTATTATCGATATATCAAACAAAAATATGTCCAGTAAAGCAAAATCTCAACAAATCAAGTTGGTAAACTGATCCAAGATCTCAAGAACGCCCTGTCACACCTTGTGAGAATGATAATTCACTGCTCTTGTACACTGCCCTTGACAGCATGGAAATTGATTAAAGAATGACCCATCACAGACAAACAAGAAAGCAAAAGAGACTGAAGGCTGAGCTAGTGTGTCCATCACACTCAGGGCTCAGTTTACATCACCATGTGACATTTTTGGTATATTATCTCGACCTATCGAGCTGGCACAGCAATAATCCACTAGTACTTAAGCACTGCCTCGGGTGGTCATCAGGAATGAAACAGAACAAACAATGTTTCAATGTCTTTGCAAGGCTAGGACAGCAATCTCTGACCATATTCCATGATATTCTGGCATTCCACACTTTCAGGATCATGGTATATCTACAGACCACCCAGTGACTGCATAGTTCACTCAAACATGTTAAAAGCTACCAGATTCACCTGTTACAAATGGTGCAACACAATTTCCAAAAGTCAAGGAATCATTGAATTAATCCACTAATCCAATTTGAAGCAATTTATTGCACGTTAACTAGATATCCACAAGCAGAATTATGCATTCTGTTTTGATTTCTGAGAACTACAGCACCGCATAAAACTAAAATAAAACTGCATAGCTAGTACTGAAGAAGATAAAAACTCAAAAACAAGTAAAAATGACAGTATAGGGTGCTTTCACACTTTAATTGCTTGATCTAAAATAGAATTTAATGCTACCCGGGCTCATTGGAAATACGTGCCTCTTAGGCTTGCTGCGATAGACGGTGATGACGGTGTGAAGCTGCAACACCGGTTTTATCACTTGCCCACCGTGGCACTGCCCGCCACCCTCGTTTTTAGTTTTTAACGACAGTCGCATCAGATTTCATTTGTCACAAGTAGAGCTGACTGACAAGAAGAGAAAGGTGAGAAAGACAAGACAATAGCAAATGATTTAGTTTCAAAAGTAAATGCAAAAGCCCCTGTTTGGCAATATTTAGAATTTTTTTTTAAATCCACACTTGATATTTGCCTTTTATCTAAGAAGATTAGGAAGTGTTTTTTAAACATTCCTTTCTCATTTAATTGATTCCACAGTGTTTGCAGATTTTTACTTTTATTTAAAATTAACTTGTAATTTATTTATTATCTTTGACAAGGTGTATGCCGTGTCTCCAAGCTTTATTATTCATTTTGCTAAAAAACTTTTCTTATTTATTTGGTTCCATGTTAGCCTACTTATTTTCAGTTTGTTATAGGCTACCTTAAACTTTGTGTAAGTTATTTGTTATTTTTATATTAGACATATCCTATTAGCATTGTGTAATTTTATTTGTTTTGTTAATAAAGTTTATATGATTTATATAATCATTTGACATTGTGGGCCAATTCAATCAAATGACGCTGAATTGCTGCTAATTTAAAAGTGAAAGTAAAAAGCACACAGCATTTCAAAAAATGGAGGAAGAGAGGGAAATTTCAGACAAACTTAAAACGAACAATAGCTTTATGCTGAATCGTTGCTAATTTAAAAGACAAAGGTAAATGTGCATAGTGCTTAAGCTGTTTAAAAGTGATGGAAAGCGAGGAAAACATGGGAACCTCTCCACGCACGGTGATACCGGTATTATCGGTGTTGTCACACATCGATTAACCAGTGGGAAAATTTTCTCACCATCACAACACTAGTGCCTCTACCTATGTCACACCCCCGGACTTTCTTGTTGGTTTTTCCCATTTTCCCCCGCAGTTCTGAGTGTTTTTGGTTTCTCCCTTATTGTCTGCACCTGTGTTTGTAATTAGTCTGTCTATTTTAGGTGTGTGTTTTCCCAGTACTCTTGTCGGTCTTTAATGTTATATGGATGTTTTCCCCTGGTGTTCCTGTGTCTGCCTGTATTCCGTTGGATTTATTAAATATACGTCTTTTATTTACGTCGTTGTTCGTGTGTTCCTGCCTGCATCGTGACAGAAAGACCGACCGAAACAGTTTTTTTTTTGCGTATTCCACCCCGTTTTGTTTATCATTCAGTTTTTCAGTCTTTTTGTTTCCGTAGTGTTTTCCCCCATGGATTCCTTCCTCCGTCCTGAATTCATCCTCCTCCGGCTGAAGCAGGGGGATTTACCGCTCGAGGGTTACACATTCATGTTCCAGCTTGTAGCAAACACCACCAGCTACCCGGACGACGCGCTCTGTACGTTCTATGACGCTAGCCTCAACGCATCGTGCAGAGCGCCGTCGTCCGAGGATGGCCCTCGAGCGGATTTCGCCGCATTTGTGGAGTGGACACTGGCGAGAAACAGACCCGCGTTCCCCGCCTGTTCCAAGGAGCATCTCGCCAATGCCACTCCAGACCCAGAGCCCAGCCAGCCACCCCGACCCGCGGATTATGAGCCCTTCACAGACGGAAAGCCCGAGCCCGGAGCGACAGCAGTATGGAGTGCCGACGGGGTCAAAACTGCTGATCAGGTGCGTGAGCCGACCATTACATCCGCGACGGTGGAGTGCTTCGTGGAGCAAGAGAAGGCTGAAGAGAGCCCCGTCCACTGCACCGCCACTGGGGGTGAGCAAGAGCACAACTCTGGGGACTTAATTGACTGTTTCACGGAAATACCCATCTGCCTGGATTTCCCTCCCACCCTCCCTCTTCTGCCTAAGCCTGAATCTCCGCTGGTTCCGCCCAGCCTTCATGAATCCCCATTGTCTGCTGTCTGTCCCCTTGCTCACCCTCAGCCCACCATCTGTGCGGTGGGTTTGCCGCGGGTCTGCCAATCTCCATCGGTGTCATGGCTGGAGGATCCCTCACCATCGCCTCCAGCCTCAGAGTCCTGGACTCCGCCTCGGCCCTCCGACCCTGCGGCTCCACCCCGGCTCTCTGCTCCCTCGTCTCCGCTGTCGCCCGTCGGTCCACCAGCTCCACCGGGCTCCATCGTCCCTCCGGCTCCGCCCTGGTCAGTCGTCGCCCCACCTTCGCCTCTGGTCTATACTCCTCCGGCTGTGCCTCGTCGCTCCGTCCCACCAGCTCGTTGGACCTCCTCCCTCCCGCGGGCACAGCCTCGGCCCTCTGTCGCTCCGGCTCCGCCGCGGACCTCCGGATCTCCATCTCCGCCTTGGTCGCCAGAGCCTTGGGTTCCGCCTTGGCCCTCCGGATCCGCGGTGTCACCCAAGATCTTCGGCTTTCCGTCTCCGCATCTGGCTCTCCCACCACCTGCTCCGCCTCCGTCGGTCGGCCCCATGGAGTCGTCAGCCTCTCCTCCACCATGGCTCCTCCCTCCATCGGCTCCACCTTGGAACCTCCTGCTCCAGCCCCTTCCTGTCACCTCCTTGGCTCCTCCCTCCGTCACCACCCTGGACTCCATCTTGTGTCCTCCTCCCGGGAGTCCGTCCTCCACCTAAGCCCCCTCCTAAGACTTTGTACTGTTTCCTTTTGTCTGTTTGTCGGCACGAGGACGTGCCTTACGGGAGGGGGAGGTAATGTCACACCCCCGGACTTTCTTGTTGGTTTTTCCCATTTTCCCCCGCAGTTCTGAGTGTTTTTGGTTTCTCCCTTATTGTCTGCACCTGTGTTTGTAATTAGTCTGTCTATTTTAGGTGTGTGTTTTCCCAGTACTCTTGTCGGTCTTTAATGTTATATGGATGTTTTCCCCTGGTGTTCCTGTGTCTGCCTGTATTCCGTTGGATTTATTAAATATACGTATTTTATTGACGTCGTTGTTCGTGTGTTCCTGCCTGCATCGTGACAACCTACATTTATGCAAAACTCAATGTACCTATACGTATGAATCGCTGCAGTTTACAGTTAAAATGAATACTAGAGGCAGTAAAATGACAACGTTGCACTTGCAAAGGTGAAGTGAAGCACTCCAGTATGAATCTTGTGAAACCATGGGTCGACAAAATAGCTCAAACCTGCATGTAAGTTAAAGTAGCATGGTTGCATTAGTAAATGTATTTTATTAATTTTGCATCCGTTAACACTATCAGGTAAGTTTAGGGTTGGGTTTGGTGTAGGGGTTATGTTATTTTCCAACACAATAGAGCATTAACCTTTTAGTGACACTCATTGGATATTTGATTTCTAAACCGCCACAATGTGTACCTGTATTAATGCATGTTTTAGCTCCATTCACTGGACATTGAAACATGCAATAAGGTACGTAATATCAGTGTTGAAGAAATGCTGCCACAAGCATGTATTTTCAATGAGCTTGCTACAATTGCTTGTAAGCGTGATCTTAGCAAAACATACAGAGTTCACATGACCCTGCTGAAAAAAACAGCATATAGGTATGTTTTGGCGCTGGGATGCTGGTTTTAGCTGGTTTATGCTGGTCCTTTGCTAGTTTATGCTGCTCATGTTGCTGGTCAAGGACCAGCATAAACCAGCCTAAACCAAAATCCCAGCACCAAAACATACCTAACCAGCATGTGCTGTTTTTTTCAGCAGGGGAACCATACCTCAAATTACCTTTTTAGGTGGACTTTGTGATTGCAGACATTTGTTCAGTCAGAGGCATTCACATCAATTCTGACAAATTCTTCCATCAAACGAGTGAGGGTGCACACCAAATGTGCTAGTGTGAAAGCATCCATTCTGTGTATTACTGTGTATTAAGCAAATGGATTCACTCTCATGAGATTCACTCTTTTTGCAAACCAAAATTAACAGTATACACCTTCTGCACATCTTTTTTGAAAGTCTGTTCACCATAACCCAAACATAGAAGCTTGTCAAATACCTCTTCACGCATGCTGGGAGAGCTTGCTTCCATATGTGCAGCACTCAGATCAATGTCCTCCTGTCCAGCCCTGAGCCAATCAGAGGCCAGAACTGTAAAACGTGCTTCCTGCTGTTCACCTGCATCCCACTGGACATGCAAAGAAGACACAGCCAGCCAGAGGAATCCTTGAGAGGGTCTGGTTTGGACAGGAAGACAGGTGTGGGGTGGTGTGGGAGGGTTTCAGTGTCAAGCTGATATCTTCCATTCCTCTTTTTCTATAAATACACCTCTCATCCCATCCACACTGTCACTTTTATGAAATGCAGGATAGTGTACAGTGTGCTATGGAATGAAATGTCTACCAGGCAGAAAGACGCATTCAGATGTAATCTACATCACCCAAACACAGTAGTATGTTGATCTTTCAATTTACATTGTTAGTCTTTGTGTTATTTCAATGCTTTATGGTCAAAGAGTTCTTGCTCCTGGGGACCCACTGCCCTGCAGAGTTTAGCTCTAACCCTAATCAAACACACCTGAAGCAGCTAATTAAGCTCTTCGGGATTGCTTGAGAATACACATACAGGTGTGCTGAAGCAGGCTGAAAATAAAATTTGCAGGACACTGGGTCCCAGGAGCAGGGTTGAATTGCTCTTAGAAACTTACTGCAAATGACAGGTGACTAATTGGCGTTTCTGGCGTCACAGAATAATGTTATCATGCAGACACTGATTGGCTGATGGAACCACAAGAACACATCCTTCCCAACCATTAACTAGTGATTATTCAATCTGTGACATGAAATACATGAAAACGGGGGGAAAATATAAGTGCATGCTTTTAAGAGCCCTCCAAAAAGAAAGCATGCACTGGTAAAAGATCTATAATATAATTAAAAACATTGGAGTTTTACTTGTTGCTTGCAAATGGTTTTATTTAGTCAGGATATACAGCTACTTCTGAATGTCCATCAATGGAGAAATCTTTTTTCCTTTATAATGGCACTCTTACTGCAATTAGCAACAGGGGCTTACTGCACTCGAGTGTACTTTGGATTTTGCACATACTCTAGCATATACATGTGACACAGATTTTTTCATCAGAATAGTGCATGCAATTTTTCTAACCACACATTAGCATGCACATGGGCTTCAAGTTTTGTTTTTCATTAATTATTTTGTCCAACAGGTGGCAACACTGCAAAGGTCTGGGGTCCGTTCTTCGTACGTCGCTTGATACATCCGAGATGAATTGACACATCTAAGTTGAGATCATTGTGCTAATTACGATGTGGCTAATTTGGTTCTTCGAGCACACCTGTTGTTGATGATTAGTATGGCTGGATTGAGTTGTCTAGGATTATTGCGCATTCGTGCGTTGGTTTAAAAGGCGATATGTATCGATAGTAGCAACACTGATCACAACCCCTTCGATTGGTTGACGAAATTGCAAAAGTGTCTTTATTAAAGTTTGAAATTCTCCATAACCCTCTAATAAAAGCTCTTGCTCCGCTTGAGAAAAAAATCTTTTATTAGAGGGTTATGGAGAATTTCAAACTTTAATTAAGACACAGGGAAACACAGCAAATGCTGCAAAAGCCAGGAGAGAGGGCTGGCAAAAAGTAGTGAACAAATTAAATGCGTTAGTGCTGCCCATGTTACATGTTTTTTCCTTGATATGTTATTTTATTTTTATTTTTATATACACTACTGTTCAAATGTTTGGGATCAGTAAGACTTGTAATAGTCTTTAAAGAAGTATCTTATGCTCATCAAGGCTGCATTTATTTGATTAAAAATACAGAAAAAAAACAGTAATATTGCAAAATGTTTTTACAATATAAAATAATGTTTTTTTTATTATTATTTTAACATACTTTAAAATAGAATTTATTCCTGTGATGAAAAGCTGAATTTTATCAGCTGTTACTCCAGTCTTAAGTGTCACATGATCCTTCAGAAATCATTCTTATATGCTGATTTATTATTAGATTGATCAATGTTGGATAATATCAACAGTTGTGCTGCCAAATATTCTTTGGAACCTGTGATCATAACAGGTTCATAACGGGATCATAACCCGCCATGAGCACAGCCTAAATCCTGTTTACATTAAATAAACCTGCTCCCGAGCAGGTTTAAGTTTACGGACCCGTTGCTATGACACCAAGTCCGAGATGCGCATCAAAGAACTAAACAATCCAAGATCAGGACAAATCCACAACAATCAAATCCAGCTAACTGAGTTAGCGACGTACGAAGAACGGACCCCTGCTGTTTCACATTCAAAAATAAAATCGATGAGATGTAACAACAACAACAACTACTGGAGACAGCAACAACAATATGAGTGTTTGTGTGAGGGGATTAAGAGAAACCCACAGGTCCAAACGTTTTTTTATAGTTAAAGGGGTCCCATTATGCTTTTTCACTTTTTGAATTTTGGCCAGTGTGTGGTGTGTATGTTTAAGCATAAAAAAAATCCACAAAGTTACAAATCTCAAAGTCCACTCCAAAGGGAGATATTTACTTTTTTAAAAATCCCCTTTCAAGAACTACAACGAATGGCTTCTTTGGAATACAGTGTTTGTTTTACGGATGCTATGATGTCACAACGTAAATCCTGCCTACGGAAATTCAAATCATTGGCGGGTGGGGAGGGACGAGGTGGAGGATTGGCCTGATGCTTCAGTATGAACGCAAGCATTGACTAAAGTGTCCGCAAACTGCTCCAGTAGACTTGCTGGAGCCGCGCTGTTGACAGCGAACTTGCAGGCTGACGATAGGACCAATACTACTGTAGTGTATTATTTACTCACCCTCCATCCATTCCTAGGTGTATATGACTTCTTTCTTACAAATAAATAGACTGAATGGCATAGACAAGTGTTTCTCTCCATCAGTCCAAAACAAGTCAATCCATAATAAAGTGCCTCACATGGCTCCGGAAGGGGTTAGTAAAACCCTCCTTTAGCGATCCGATGTGTTTTTGTAAGAAAAATATCTATATTTAAAACGTAAGAATAACTTTTATCTAGCTTGCACTAACAGCTGTACATGGAACTTGTGCTTTGGGAAGGGCATGGCAGGACTGAAACGCCATTTAAGCTGTTCGACAATTGCAACGAATTGGGACTGCTAACCAAAACATTTTGTTTTTCGGAAGGCGGGCCTTCATCAAACCTGGAACTAATCGAGCCATTTGTGCCAGCCTGGGGAGAAAGCTATTGTAATAATGTGAATTATGTGAGAAATAATATGTTTTTTTAACCACCAAGCATGAGAGCATGTTTTAGTGCGCCCCCAAAACAAAATAAAGACTTTGTAAAAAAGCCTAATAGGACCCCTTTAATACCTTCTAGAAAGAATAAGCACAGACATTAAACAACATTCATATTGTTTGCACCAAAACTGAAGAATACTTTGGCCTTTACCTTACAGAAGACGCTCTGAATTTTAGTCCCTCAATGGCAAAAATAAAACCATTCATTACTTGTCAGACACATGATTTACTGCCTGCCACAGTGGACACAGATAATGCCATAAAAATCTCCAGTGATCTTACATCCCTCATTTACACAGACCTGCATGATGGTGGGAGGGAAAATCTATCAGACATGTTAAATGAAAAATATAAAATGTATCAATTACAAAGCAGTAATTGATTAGAAAGGGCAGTACAACCCCCACTATTGATCTAATCTGACATCTCAACTCATTTATCTCTCTGCAGCATGTTTGTGTGCAAACTGCTCATGCTAATGGTCATTTAAATGGAACACAAATCATTAGCAAAGACAAATGGCGCAATTGAACACCCTTCACTAAAGCGTCGGAGCCCCTGAGGAGTGGCCATTTCAGACTGAGAAAGATCTATGATTTTTTTCCCCCTGAAATACACACTTTCCATTTGATGCTTATATCACAACTACTCAGTAAAGCAATAATTAAAATAAACAAAAACAAATCATAATAATGAGAAAAAATCAAGATGTTATTTTTTTTTAAGCACCGAGTAATAAATATTATTTAAATTTGAAATCCACATGTTCAAAAATAATTCTAGCTGCAGATGTGATTATAAAACAGTTTAATTATCAGACTGTCGTGCGTATGTAATACACTTCTACACACACCGGCACAGTCTATATATCTTTTAAACAGCTGCTCGACTGTTTATTCACAGCACAATAAAATGTAATCACCACTGCTGGGGCGATAGAATATGTCTAAGTGTGTAGTTTAATTCATTTTGAAGAGTAAGCAGAGCTGTGTTATGTTCTAAGGGTCAAAGGTCATTGGTAATTAAGACTTGGTCACAGACTTCTGATATTATTTGTAAACAGAACTCTCCATGAACATTCACAACATTGCAAAGGTAATTACAGATTAAATCAGCATCTACAGTCACGGTGTGTTTGGTTTATTTTAAGGCTATGCTCAGTGCTGATGTTTCTGGGTGTTCTCCTACTGAAATGCCTCATGATTTTTAATGGAAAACATTCCTCAATAGCACAAGCACTACAGCAGCAGTACACTGCAGCAACTTCATGATATTAGACTTGATGTATTATTAAATAAGGTATAAACACCTTTCAGTGAGAAGCCAGCAGTATAAACAACCCTAAATGGACAGAGCTGAGGACACAGATGAAGATACTAATGTACACCGAGTGATAAAATGATAAAACCCCTGACCTTAATGAAATCACTGTAATGCCTGGCTTCTTTGAATGTTGCTCATTCAGTCAGATTTCACAGATTTCCCCTCTGTAGAAATCGCATCCCATGTTCCTCTCAGTAAATCACCCCCCTTCATCCTCAGGCCCTTGGAATCATCCTAAACCCTCCCCTTCCCCCTTTACGGCACCCCTGATCACATTACAGTTCTTAACTATTTTACATTTTGGCAAGCTGGAGGCTAATTAATTAGTATGGATTAGTTTGATATGTTTATGAAAGATCCGCTTATGTCCCAATGATTGTTAAGTTTAGGAAGGGGTATAGTTTTAAGAATTTTGAAGAACCAATTAGGGAAAGAAATACTATATAATTCAATGTGGATTTGGGGATTTGTAGATTGTATTGAATTAGGTATTGAAATATTTGTATTTGAATTAAGTCTACAAATATTTTTGCGTTCACATGGGAAGTGCCGCAACAGTTACCAGGTTTCATACCATTATTGGTTTTGATTACCAGCATTCTTAAATATATCTTATTCATAGACATTCTTCCTTAATTCCAGTGAAGATTATCAATATCAATATAAAGTATTATGTTGTATAACTTACATAACTTGAGGCTTTGAACTTAGCTTTAACTTAGGCAAATTGGCATGTAGGTACATAGAGTTTTGGCCAAAGCAATGATAAATGACATACAGTTTAGCCCACATAGACGGATGGTGTGCTCACTGGGTCCTAGAAATGAGGACTGTAATACTGATGTGCCTGTGTGTGTTATATGTATGTGCGAACCCTCAAATATAAGAGACACAGATCAAACAGGAGCAGCAAATATAGATCTACTCTATAGGCTCTATAGACAACAATCAGATGTCAGCTGTTCCCAACAGGCTCTCCACCAGCCCAGTGTGCCCATCAACAATTTGTCTGCTTCACAAGAGCTGCTCCTCCTCCTGTGCTTTTAAATGTACATTCTTTTTATAAATGCTCTGGAAAGCAAACACTGACATTCATTAGCATTAACCACTGAGCGCAAGGGTGTAAACCCATGTCCTTTACTCAGGGTTCACTCAGAGGTCAACTGTATAGTGTACAACTTATGCCACACTATTTGTGTTAATGACATTAATGATGTATCAAATTGTGAAGGAAGATGAACTATTAGTTTGCAAGACAGATTTTTCACTTAGCAGGGGAAAAAAACAGGTAAAAACCATACCAAAGAGTGAAGGAGGTACCCGTGCCATATTTACAGAGACAACCCACAGCACCATAGCAACTCAGCCACCTAGAACACTGTATCATATTTATTTATTTTTATTTTTTTAATGAATGTACCATTTCCATTTTCTATTTTTATTTTTTTTATTGCAGTCAAACCCTGTAAACACTCTCAAACTCACTCTGTGAAATACTTTGACATCCTACTAGTGAAGACAATTGACTGGTCCACACTATTAAAAAGGCTTATAAATCAGCCAAAAGATGTTTTGATGTAAATCTAATGTTCTGCACATGTTTCTGTGAGGGGTAAGTTTAGGGGTTGGGTAGGTGTTGGGTTAGCTGATAAAAATATAATGAACCTGTTTGAAAATCAATGGAAGTCCATACAATGTCCTCACTAAGATAGCAAAACAAACGTGTGAGAGCGAGTGTGTGTGTATGTGAGAGAGAGAGTAAGAGAGAGAGAGAAAGAGAAGGTGTGTCTGTTTCACATGCTTGGTGCTTCAGAGTTTTTTTCTGCATTGTGGATGATTTGTAGATTGTATTGCATTAAGTTTTGAAATATTTGTATTTGAATCAAGTCCACAAATATTTTTGCGTTCACATGGAAAGTGCCCCAACTGTTACCAGGTTTCATACCATATGATGAATTAAAACATGTTAAAAATTCAAAAACAACTTAACATATCAAATGCTGTCAACTCAAAATCCTAATTTATTAAAACAGCTCACTCTGGTCTTTATATAATGTGATTGGCCGTGCAAGCAGTTTTGCCTGGCTGCAAGAGAACGTCACTAGGTTACGTATATAACTAGGGTTACATACGTAACCTAGTGACATTCCCTACCGGGAACGTTGCAGATGTCAGACAGGAATACGCCCACCGAGCAGGCCTTAGAGGCCGCTATACTTCAAGTGGAGTGAGCCTTGACCCCCAAAGGAGTGGGGATATCAAAAGACTCAGAAGAGAGAACATGGCATCACCATCCACCAACTGAGGGTTAACCAACTTAATGGTCCAATCCCACCACAGCAGCTCTGTGGACGTGTGTCAGTGCTTGCACTGGACACATACACTAAGCTTCTACTAGTCGAAAGGGCAGAGACCTGAAGTACGACAGACCATGGCACAGAGGTAGCACTGGGCACATACCCCAGAATGGGGTAGCAGAAAAGCTTGGCCATAGGCACAAGTCTGAGAGAAAGAGCCACGGAGGGCCTATGAAGCCAACACTCTCAGTGCCGAACTGTTAGAACCATGCCGAACCATGGCCAGGTTCCCCTATAGGGTCACAATACCATACCGACAGCCTCTGCAGCAATGGTGTCAAAAGTATTCACATTCATTACTCAAGTAGAAGTATAGATACTAGGATTTAAAAAGACTTTTGTAGAAGTTGGAGTATCAACTCAAGCTTTTTACTCAAGTAAAAGTATAAAAGTACTGGTTTCAAAACTAATTAAAGTAAAAAAGTAAAAGTAATGTAAGGGAAAAATGCCATTCAGGACAAAAGCTTAGGCCGCACCACAGGGGCCTATTGTGCACTACCCTACCTCCCCAAAAAAACATTTCTAAAGGCCATAGTGACTATGTTATATTAAAATGTTAATGTTGAAAAATTTGGGATGCACTAGGCTACCTGTTTCAGCCGCATATATGCCCATTGAAAATAAACGCATTTTATTACAATGCAAATACATTAAAGAAACATAAATTTGTACTACTGAGCATTAACATGTGTTTCACGAAGCGGGAGATATGATGACTAGTTGCTGCCTATAAGTATTGTGTTATCGCAACATTGTCAATCGCGTTGTCAATCGCAAACGCTAATTTATTCAAACGTCTCTCTACCAAACTACCTACTGTAGCTTCATTTGCAGAGGATGAAGAGAAAGCACCCGTTTGATAAATAAGCTAGTAGTGGAGAAATAATAACTTTTAAGAAATAATCTTTTTTGAGTAACGACCCGAACACTGGCTATATCCTTGCTGGAGTGCAGGGCTGGACTGGGGTTAAAATTTGGCCTTGGACAAATCCAGCCCATCCAGCCCACAAGTTCCCCCGTGAGTTTTGTTGGGTTATAGGGCCTTTAACTGAAGTAAATAAATGAATGAATGAATAAAACAGGACAGAATCAAATAATGATAGTGTAGGATTACAAATTTATAAAAGGTTAAACATAGATTCCAATATAACTGCCTAAACAGAAAAGTAATGCATATTGTGATTTCTAAGAGCAGACAAACCAGACCCTGAGACAGGAACCTTATGTCTTTAAGCAGTTTCTGAACATCTGGCAGGTTTCTCTTATTAAGTGTGAAATCTAAGCTCAAAGTACAACTGTGTCCTTTTGTTTATTCCCTTTGCATTTGAATGCTAAATAGATCAAAGCCGGGAAAATCCTACTAGGCTGACTATCTGTACTGCATTTGCATGCTTTGTTTAGATTGACTCCACCTCTATGTTTTCCTCTCCCCCTGGAAAGGTATATAAACTGTAATGTATATGCCTTAGTAGACGACTTTTGATGACTGCAGCGAACGAACAGCTAGGATCTCAATAAAGAGAAACTTCTGCTTCAAAGATATCCAAACGTCTCCTGGTCTCTGAGAAAAGTTCACAACAGTTTTGGTGCCCTGTGACCCGGATAGAGTTCCAGCTCCTTCACCTGAATCCAGATTGAAACAGCAAGCTCAACAGAACATCTGCTTTCAAGACTGCATCTTTTGGAATCCAGAGCGAAACTTCCAGCTGAACAAAGATTTCCATGAATCTTCCTTTACAACCAAGGGTTGGTGAGTGCTACTCTATCCAAAAGAACCGCTAAAGACCAGTACATATAGTTATCCTCTGCGCCGTCAGAGAAGAGTTAACAGACAGCTGTAGGGTTTAGTTAACTAAGTTATCCTCTAAAGGTGTTCTTTTAGAGATGAAAAGTTACCCTCTGTTAATTCAGGGAAGTTTAGCATTACGTGCTAAAGTTGTTTATCCTCTGTTCACTCAGGGAAGGTTAACATTACGTTAATATTTGTTCACCCTCTGTTTTTTTGGAAGGGAAGAATTGGTTATCCTCTGTTCACCCAGGGAAGTTTAGCATTACGTGCTAATATCTGTTATCCTCTGTTTTAAGCAGGGAAGTTTAGCATTAAAGTGCTAAAATTTGTTATCCTCTGTTTTGGCAGAGAAGTTTAGCATTAAGTGCTAGTAGTTTGTGTTGTCCTCTGTTAATTCAGGGAAGGTTAACAATAGTTGATCTGTGTTAACAAGCGTACCCTCTGTTGATCAGAGAAGTTTTAGTGTTGTGATTGCGTGGTAGCAAAGAAACTTGAAAAATGGTTAGAAAGAATGCTAGGCTAATTCCAACCACAGAGAAAGGTGGACTAGCTACGCCATTATGGACAGACGATGAGTTTAAATCATTGTTAGGAGAGCATATGGACTCAATAGTGACTGAGTCAGTAAAAATTGATTTGACAAAGAAATTTGGTATTGATCCAGATAAAGTTTGGTCAATTGAAGAATGCAAAAAGGTACTCGGAACATCCGAAAGAAAAACCTAAAAGGCATTATCTGCTGCCACAGAGAATTTACACTATCGTTAGCACAAGAACAGGCTCAGTGTATCACTAAGTTGAAAGAACAAAACCAACAGCTGCACACTAGATTGTCCCGTTTCACTAAAAAGGTGGGCCATAACCAGGCTTCAACCAAAAGTGATTCAAAAGACCAACAGTCAGATGAAAGCTATCCTGACTTACAGTCTTCATGTAGACCAGAAGACAGTGGCAATACTGTAACAATGGAGAAAGATGCAGTGAATTCAGTGAAGGTATGTGGTGCTAGGAGAAGATCTCAGGGAATTGAGAAAATTGAAGGTGTTTCTCCAAACTCTTCTGTTGTCCCAGTACAAATGGTTGCCAAAGCGCTAAGACCTAAAGACATAGAGAGATTGTCCCAGAGCTTACCTTCAGCACGCACACATTTTTCAGAATTTAGAAGAACATTGAACAACAAAATGCGTCTTTATGACATGTCGTTAGCAGAAGTCACACAGCTGATGTCACAAATTCTAACTGAATCTGAATTCAACAGTTTTGAGTCTGCTGTTACTTCTGAACTACAACATGCCAATAAAGGCGATTTGAGAGAAGGTGTTTTAAAAATTCTAAAGAATATCATAGGACCCAAAACAGACTGGTCCAGAATCACTAACTGTGTGCAAAAGAAGGATGAAACTGTAAGTGAGTACACTGAAAGGTTTTGTCAGTCAGCTGCAGCATACAGTGGAATAGCTGACACTCCAGAGAAGGTGCTAGATGATAAAGGACCACTAGCTCGTACATGGTTTGATGGCCTTTTAATTGAATATAGAAATGCACTGCCTTTCTTAGACCTCACATGGTCCAATAGAACCCTGCAAAGCAACTTGGACAGGTTAGCTACTTGGGAAAGAAACTCTGATGTTAAAGCCAGAGTAAAGATTGCAGCAGCATCCTTTAAGTTGAAAACAGAGAACCAACAGGAAAGTAAATGTCCTAAGAGAGAGGGTAGTTGTCATTACTGCGGTAAACCTGGACACAGGATGAAAGAATGCAGGAAAAACAAAAAATACGTAAAAGAAAGTAACAATGTAAATCAGCTTTTACACAGTCTGCTAGCAATGCTAAAACAGCACCTCCCCACTACACCAAACTCACTGGGCAGCTTGCTGAGGTGCTAACCGTTAAGGCTGTGAATTCTTAATTACCCCAGTAATCTACAACAAAGATGAAAGACTCTTTGTTAACAGAACAAAGGGAAGTTGAATATCACTCCCCCCAAACTTGGGGACACTTGGTTAACAACACTCACAGCCATACCAGAATATTTTATTCAGTAACCCATCCTCTGTTATGATGTCTACCAGGACTGATGTTTAATTAGAGGACTGAAATGTAGTAATTGCATTGTTTTGGAAATACATGTATTTTTGTTCTGCATTAGGAACTTATGTCTCACACTATACAGTGTGCACAACACTTAAAGGGACAGATTAGGACACACAAACCAGTGAGGAGCCCAGGAAAGAACCGAAGTGCAATAGGCCTCGGGGGCCAATCCTGCGGTGAACATTTCCTCATAGGTTTTTCCCCATTAGTACTTTCAATCCCCACCTCACTGGTCTATTAGGTGTCAAATTAAGATTAGGTTAAGAAGAATAAACACTATACGATCACTAGAATTTTAATAAATAAAACCACTATACAATCAACAGAAGTCTAAAAATGTCTATGCATGAATACTGCTGGTCTGCTGTTTCTTTGTTTTCTTTTGTTTCAGGTGTGTATGCCAAGTCATCTTCATAAGAGAAACCCTGGTGTGAAGCATCAGTTCAGACATCCATGAACAAGCTTCATGAGGACAAAGAGTCATCTGAGTGAATCTACGTGGGAAACGGACTACAGAAAACAGACAGCTTCACAGCTATTCAGGCGCCATAGACTTCAAGACTTCCACTCTTACGCTACATGATTTTCTGTGACATCATGTAGTTTGTACGACATTTCACCATCCCTTGTCGTATGTGTCAACAGTTATGGTTCTGAAAAGAACTATTACACCTACGTAAATCTAGGACAAGACACAGAATAAGTTCTATGTGCCTGTAACTTTTTCAAGTTACATGACTGCAAGATGGGGCTTATGTTAACCAACGTAGGCTATAGAATGGACTTATGAAAGTTTCAGAGAATCACATGAGAGAACTTCAGTCATCCATCAACATGATCAAGATTGCCATTCTAGTAATCACCATGAACATCGCAACAAAATCCAACAAGACATTCTTGATCTTTCAGCAAAATTACACCAGATGACTGAAGATAGTTCTTCATGGTTTGGAAACTTGTTAGGGAAACCCTGGCTGTGGATCAAGGAAATAGCAGTTCTGCTATTGATTCTCCTACTGGTGTACTATCTATGCGTCCACAGTATCAAGTGTTTCATTCAGCAAATGACCCACGACCATCACAAGGAAATTACTGGTCCAACCAGAAAAGACTATTACCCGTAAGAACTTAACAGGCCCTAGCTGCATGTTGGTTTCTGTGTCAACATGCCGTTACAAACAATCACCACAGAGCAAGTACTATGTGCCTGTAACAATCAAAGGTTACAAGAACGAACTTTTAAATGTTTAAATTTGTATTATGTGAGAGTTATTAGAACTCTCAAAGAGGGGATTACAGGATTACAAATTTATAAAAGGTTAAACATAGATTCCAATATAACTGCCTAAACAGAAAAGTAATGCATATTGTGATTTCTAAGAGCAGACAAACCAGACCCTGAGACAGGAACCTTATGTCTTTAAGCAGTTCCTGAACATCTGGCAGGTTTCTCTTATTAAGTGTGAAATCTAAGCTCAAAGTACAACTGTGTCCTTTTGTTTATTCCCTTTGCATTTGAATGCTAAATAGATCAAAGCCGGGAAAATCCTACTAGGCTGACTATCTGTACTGCATTTGCATGCTTTGTTTAGATTGACTCCACCTCTATGTTTTCCTCTCCCCCTGGAAAGGTATATAAACTGTAATGTATATGCCTTAGTAGACGACTTTTGATGACTGCAGCGAACGAACAGCTAGGATCTCAATAAAGAGAAACTTCTGCTTCAAAGATATCCAAACGTCTCCTGGTCTCTGAGAAAAGTTCACAACAATAGATACTGAATTCAAATGCAACAAATTAATAATGCATTTTTCTCACATAGAAATGCAAGCAGGAAAACATTGATTTTGAGCTAGAATGCAGGACATTTATTGCTAATTATTTCTGTAAAAAAAAAAAAAATAAAACATTCCAAAACTATATGACTTACTTTTGTAGAACACAAAATATATTTTGTAGAATGTAACCAAACATATTTGTTTACCCTTGATTTCTACTCTATAGACAAAATTTTTGAATTTCTCAAAGTATCTTCCTTTATGTTCCACAGAAGAAAGAAGAAGTTCATACAGGATTGAAATTACATGATGTTGAGTAAATAATGACAATTTTTATTTTTGGGTGAACTGTCCCTTTAAGAACTTTAATATGTGTAGTAAACACCTTATGTATACAAGATATTTATTCTGAATCAGACTCTTATTGAATTAACATTTTACTCCAATTAAAATGAATTACAACTTAACATTTAAAAAGAAAGAAATTGTTGCTTAAAATCGTCTCAGGTTACGTATGTAACCCTAGTTCCCTGAGGGAACGAGACGCCGCGTCATGGAACGCTATGGGGAACGCCATTGGCGGGCAGCACTCTGAATCATGTCTACAACCAATGAATGACGGGAGTGACGTCACAGGCGCGGTGACGTCATCGACCAGGAAGTATAAAGCACGTGCGTTTGACGCCCGCGGCAGCTCTTTTAGGAATGAAGCGAGCGCTGCAGGGTGCGGGAATTATGGTCCGAGACGCGGCGTCTCGTTCCCTCAGGGAACTAGGGTTACATACGTAACCTGAGACGTTCCCTTCCGGGAACTCGAGCCGCGTCATGGAACGCTATGGGGAACGAGACTACCAACGCCCCCATAATTTCCGAACCCTGCGCAGTGTCTGTTCAACCAGGGTGGAAAAGAAAGGAGCCCTTGTCTAGCATACCGCGGACAAGAAGGCCCTGTAACCCCTTGGCCCTCGGGCACACGAGGAATGGTAGTCAGCCTCTGTCTGGTCGCCAGCCAGAGCGAGAGGTACTCCTCGGCCCTCAGGCACACGAGGAGTCTTAGTCCTTTGTCTGGGAATAGCCAGAACAAGAGGGACCGCAATAACCATTGTCTAGTATTCCACGGACAAGATGGTAAGTAGTCCTCGGCCCTCAGGCCCACGAGGACAGTTCACTCGACCTCAAGAGTGTTGCTCGGCCCTCAGGCTCATGAGGAGAAGGTAGTCCTTTGTCTGGGGTTCCGCCAGAGCAAGAGGGACTCAAGAGCTCGGCCTGGTACTCCTGCCAGGACACGAGGGGAATAAGCCATTGTCTAGCATTCCGCGGACAAGAGGGCACTGTAATCCTCGGCCCTCGGGCACACGAGGAAGACAGTAAAGGGCCTCTGCCTGGTAGCCAGCCAGCGCAGGAGGCACTCCTCGGCCCTCAGGCAGACGAGGAGTCTTAGTCCTTGGTCGGGGGAAAGGCCAGAACCAGAGGAACCGAAATACACTCGGTCTGGTAGTCTTGCCAGAACACGAGGGGATTAAGCCATTGTCTAGTATTGCACGGACAAGAGGGCTGTATGTTCTTCGGCCCTCAGGCACACGAGGATAACAGTGGACCCCTGCCTGGTCGCCAGCCAGTGCGAGAGGTACTCCTCGGCCCTCGGGCGCACGAGGAGTCTTAGTCCTTTGTCTGGGGTTCTCCCAGGACAAGAGGGACTGAGTGAGCTTGGTCTGGTAACCCCACCAGAGTGCGAGAGTAAGAGCTTTTGTCTAGTATTCCACGGACAAAAGGTAACGTGATCCTCGGCCCTCAGGCCCACGAGGATGCAGAAATACTCCTCGGCCCTCAGGCACACGAGGAGAAAATGGCGAAAAGTGACTTCTCTTCTTTTAACAAAAAGAATGCGCCTTGAGAAGTTTCCTCCTGGCTAGGGAGGCGGCTGACTCTCTTGGACCTAATTTAGCTAGGACGAGAGGACAGAGGAGCCTGGAGCGGCTCTGAGGTCGAGTTCATAAAACCTGACGAATGTCAGGGGCGAGGACCAACCCGCAGCATTGCAGATGTCCTGAATGGGGACACCTGCTGTCAGAGCTTTGGAGGCTGACATGCCTCGTGTGGAGTGAGCCTTGAGACCCAACGGGGATGGGAGACCAGAGGACTCATAAGCTGTAGAAATGGCATTGATGATCCATCTACTAATAGTGGGCTTAGCAGCCGGGAAGCCCCTCCTTGGAGGGCCGAAACAGACAAACAGTTGTTCTGACCTACGCCACGTGGCAGCTCTGTGGACGTAGGCGTCTAATGCTCTGACTGGGCACATGCAGTTTAACTTCCTGTGATCCGGCTCCGAGAATGGAGGAGGATAGAACGCCTGTAGCGTGATTGGCTGTGGTGCTAGGGACGGGACCTTCGGTACATACCCGACTCTCGGGTAAAGGAAAGCTTTGGCCATCCCTGGGGCAAAGTCAATATGAGAAGGGGCCACCGAAAGGGCCTGAAGGTGAGAGCTAACAGAAGTGCTGTTTTTATGGTAAGCATACGGTCTGTACTCTCCTCTATGGGCCAGAATAGAGGCTTGCATAGAGCTTCTAGCACGACAGCTAGGTCCCACATAGGAACCCTCGGTTTCACTTGAGGCCTCAACCTGAGTGCACCGCGGAGGAAACGAATGACCAAGGGATCTCGGCCCACTGAGAGGCCACCTTGAGGGGCGTGGTAGGCACTTATAGCTGCCACGTACACCTTCAGGGTGGAGTGAGCTAGCCCTGCGGAAAGGCGAGTTTGTAGGAACTCCAGTACTGTACCAACCGGGCAGTTAACTGGGTCTAAGCGGTGTTCGCGGCACCATCTAACAAACAAGTTCCACTTAAGGCCATAAAGTTTCCTCGTAGAGGGAGCTCTGGATTGGAGAAGGGTCTCAACAACCTCGGTTGAGAGACCCGCTCCTATGAGTTGTGCCCCCTCAGGGGCCACACCCATAACTTCCACCTCTCTGGGTGGGGGTGGCAGATCGCGCCCCCAGCCTGAGAGAGGAGGTCCCTCCTGACGGGAATCTCCCATGGAGAGCCGTCGAGGAGGGAGATCAGGTCCGAGAACCACACTCGGGCCGGCCAGTACGGGGCTACTAGTAACAGCCGTACTTGAAACCGGCGGACCCTTTCCAGAACTCCCGGGAGCAGAGCGATCGGGGGGAAAGCGTACAGACGAAGCCTTGGCCACGTCTGTAGCATGGCATCCAGTCCGAGAGGAGCTGGAGGAACTAGAGAGTACCAGAGGGGACATTGCGATCAGGTGGACCTCTTGAGTCGCGAAGAGGTCCACCTGAGCCTGACCAAACACTCTCCAGATCTGCTTCACCACCTCTGGGTGAAGCATCCATTCCCCGGGCCTCGGCCCCTGCCTCGACAGGACGTCTGCTCCCACATTCAGATGTCCAGGAATATGGACTGCTCTCAGGGAGAGAAGCTTTCCTTGAGACCACAGGAGGATCCGGTACGCCAGCTTGTATAAGGGGCATGAGCGGACACCTCCTTGATGGTTTATGTAGTAAACCACCGCAGTGCTGTCTGTGCGGACCAGCACGTGACGGTTTCTCAGGTCTGGAAGGAAACACTTCAGGGCCTGGAATACGGCCAGCATCTCTAGGCAATTTATGTGCCAGGAGAGATGGTGATCGCTCCACAGGCCTTGGGCTGAGCAGCCACTCATGACCGCCCCCCATCCGGTGAGGGATGCATCTGTTGCTAGCGAGACGCGGCGACAGGGAGCCCACAATACCGGACCCTGAGAGAGGAACCAGGGTTTCTTCCACATGGCCAAGGCACGTAGGCAACGCCGCGTGACCTTGATCTTGCGGAACGGGTTTCCCCTCGGGGAGAACCCCCTGGTCCTGAGCCACCACTGCAGTGGCCTCATGTGCAGCAGTCCAAAAGGTATCACATTGGAAGCGGCTGCCATAAGACCTAACAGTACTTGGAACTGTTTGACAGTGAGTGACTGGCCTAGCTTGACCGCATTTACTGCAGTAAGTATGGAATTGATCCGAGCAGGTGACATTCGTGCCTGCATCGTGGTCGAGTCCCACACCACGCCTAAGTAGGTGGTCCTCTGTAATGGAGAAAGCACACTCTTCTTGGCGTTGAGTCTCAACCCCAACTCTTTCATGTGAGCGAGAACAACACCTCGATGTTGAACCGCTAACTGTTCTGAACTGGTTAGGATGAGCCAGTCGTCTATGTAGTTGAGTATGCGGATGCCCTGGAGTCGCAGAGGAGCCAGCGCAGCATCCACACACTTCGTGAAAGTTTGGGGTGAGAGAGCTAGGCCGAAAGGAAGTACTCTGTATTGGTAAGCTTCGCCCCTGAAAGCGAACCTGAGAAACTTCCTGTGTTGAAGAAGGATGGAGACGTGGAAATATGCGTCTTTTAGATCTATCGTGACAAACCAGTCCTCGGACCTGATTTGTGACACGACCTGCTTGACTGTAAGCATTCTGAACTTCAGTTTTCTGACTGAGCGGTTTAGAAGCCTGAGATCTAAGATGGGCCGAAGCCCTCCATCCTTCTTCGGAAAAAAAATGAAGTACCGGCTGTAGAACCCGGATTCCCTGTCTTGAGGAGGGACCACCTCGATGGCCTCCTTCCTCAGAAGAGTTTCTACTTCCTGTTCCATTACCAGACCCTGCGTGGGGCTTACTAGAGTTGGAAATATTGAATTGACGGTGCAAGCCCCCTCGAGAGGGGCTGCCCTCAACGACCCTGAGACACAACCATCAGGGCCGTTTAGCCGAGGACCTCTTAGATTGGAGGACGACCCTCAGGTCGGGCCTCTTCTTAGAGGCCCCCGGCTTAGAGCGTTGCTGACCCCGCCCTCTAGGCCTGGCCGGAGGAGCACGGGCGGCAACGCTCTGTTTTTGTGCCTCTCTGTACGAGGAGCTCGTACACGGCTGAGGCTGCTCCCGTCCAGCAGCCTCAGAGGAGTAGACGCGGCGAGGAAGGTATGTCCTGAACGCCGCCGCCTGCTTACGGGCCTCCTGGTGCCTGGCGACAACTGTGTCCACCGAGGCACCGAAGAGGCCAGAGGGATGCAGGGGGGCGTCCAGGAGCGTGACCCTGTCATTCTCTTTTAGTACAGACAGGGTCAGCCAGAGATGCCTCTCCGCGGTCACCAGGGCTGCCATAGACCGCCCCACAGCACGGGCGGTCTCCTTGGTGGCGCGGAGAGCGAGATCTGCTGTACGCCGCATCTCTGTGATGTTTACTTCCTCGCCCTCACTAAACTCCTACAGCAGGTCGGCTTGGTATGCCTGAAGGATGGCCATGGTGTGGAGACATGAACCAGCCTGACCTGCTGCCGTGTAAGCCTTGCCCATTAAGCTAGATGTAACTTTTAGTGGCTTTGTGGGCAAGGGCGGAGCCTTCAAGGACGACGCCGAGCCGGGTGACAGATAGCCCGCGAGCGTCTGTTCAACCAGTGGCATCGTCCTGTATCCGTACTCCTCCGCACCCCCCACATTTCCATAATTCTCAGAGCGGTTAAAGAGGTGGAAAGAGTACGGCTTCTCCCATGATCTAGAGAGTTCTTTATGAAGATCAGGGAAGAAGGGAAGACTCCGCTTGGGGGGTGCTGACTTTGTCCGCAGGAAGCGATCATCGAGTCTGCTTCGCTGCGGCTCATGATGTTGTTCAGCAGGCCAAGAGATGTTCAGCTTGGCTACCGCGTTAGTCAGCACCTCCACGAGCTCCTCGTAGTGAGGCGAACGGGGTGGCGGTTGTGGCTCGTCCAGGCTCTCAAAATCAACCTCCTCGGAGGAAGATATGAGCAGCTCTGGGATCCCCTCCTGGGGGGAAGTAACCGCAGTGCGGGCTTCCACATCCAGGAGGAGATCGCTCGACCCGCTGAGTGAGGGCGGAGATAGGGGGTCACCCGTCTCCATACCCTCCAGCAGATCGAGCTGCGAACCCCACGAGTGCAGCTGCTGCTCCGCCTCGGGGGAAGCGGGGCCAGACCCGCGGGGAACGCTGGTGAAAGCCCCCTCCTCAAAGAGGGCTTTCCGGGAACGGAGCACCCGCAGCGAAAGGCGTTCACACTGCGGGCAGTCAGCCTTTTCGAGGGCTGACTGCGCGTGCTCCACTCCCAAGCAGACCACGCATAGACTGTGTGTATCCCCACCAACAATGTAACGTTGGCAGGGAGGAACACACCGTCTATGCGGGCGCTTAACCGCCACCAAACTTTTCTTTTCTAAAGGTTGCTTTGAAGCCATACTACTCAAATAAAAGTGTGCAAAACTGTGCACGAAAAACAGCAGAATGGCTTCAGACAGACACAAACACAAAGCGCTCTCGCTGAATAACAAAAGCTGCCGCGGGCGTCAAACGCACGTGCTTTATACTTCCTGGTCGATGACGTCACCGCGCATGTGACGTCACTCCCGTCATTCATTGGTTGTAGACATGATTCAGAGTGCTGCCCGCCAATGGCGTTCCCCATAGCGTTCCATGACGCGGCTCGAGTTCCCGGAAGGGAACCAGATATTAACTGACTAGTATTAGTAAGATGTCATCACAAGAAAACATTACCATGGTTATATGTTTTTTTTTTAATAATTCATAATAATAAACTATGAAATTTGTAATAAAAAAATGACAGTAATTATGTATTGGCGTTTATCACTTTACCTCATAATGCAGCTGTTTTCAGCAGCCCAGCAGAACCTACAGAACCTTTACTGTTCTCATATCACACAACTGCCTAACACAATTCTGTGTTAAATCTGAATGCGTCAAGCAACTTGCACTGTTTATCACTTTACATCGCAGTGGAAGTGCAGCGTATGCTCGTCAGAGCTGTGCGGGTGACTGATCCCGCTGCTTCACACTTTTGGGCTATTTGCAGTTTCGAATATCATTTAAAACAGCGCCTAATATGGGGGAGGTCTGCCTCGCTTAAGCGATCGGCCCACTACTCCACCGGCCCACCGGGAATGTCCCGGTTCTCCCCGATGGCCAGTAGGCTACATCCCTGCTGGAGTGTGACGTGATTTGTGTCATGTGCAGGTGTGATGGATCGCGTACAAACCAATAGGGTGTCGGAATGGTATATGTTTACACTTCTCATCCAACCACAACCAAATTCACTCTATGTGGATGGCACGATTTATCTGGATAGATTTTTTTTCTTTTTTGAATGATGACATGAATGAAAACAAGCCGAAAAGAAATAGGAGTAACGAGTATATTTTTAAAATGTAAGGAGTAGAAAGTACAGATAATTGCGTGAAAATGTAAGGAGTAGAAGTAAAAAGTCGGCTGAAAAATAATTACTCCAGTAAAGTATAGATACCCAAAATTTCTACTTAAGTAAGGTAACAAAGTATTTTTACTTCGTTACTTGACACCTCTGCTCTGCAGAGGAAACGTGCTATACAGGAGGGGATCTACCCACCTAAACACCATGAAAAAAGGTGGAGTGGGGTCTGGAACTTCCGGGAGCAGAGCAATAGGAGAGGGTACAGATGAAACCTCGGCCAAGGCTGTATCAAAAGCAACCAGTCCCAGAGAACTGGGTGAGTCAAAGAAGCCAGAGGGGATTGTGCAAAGTCAGTCGCAGCAAGTCCCCTTAAGACTGGCTAAACTTCCTCCACATGAATACCGCCCATCAGAATGATGTTTCCCAGGCCAATCAGGCCATACTCTGCTCCCAGCATAGGGATGCCTATAACAGGGTGGAGACTTCTTAACAGAATGCCCCCCTAGAATGATGGTAGGGGAACTTTTAAGAGTGGAGGCTTCAGCAGACGTAGGCCAATACCCCCAAACTGCAGGGAGACAGGACAGAACTGCATCACAAAGTGCTCTAATTGAGCTAGTAACAACTAAGTTGCTAAAATAAAGAGAAAGGGGTGAGAGGCCAAGAGAGGAGTTGCTACTGGTACGCTTTTACCCCCAAAAAGCGAACCTCAGGGCCTCCTGTGTTGAAAAGGGTACCACAAGAGTGGGCCGTCTACTAGAAGACCCCTAACAGGGGAGACAGCGTTGCCATTGGCCTCACTGGATGTTTTATAATCCAGCTATCCAGTCTCTAAACACTTTCACTATAAACTCCGCGAAGACGAAGATTAAATTTTTTAAGTTTAATCATGACAAGTGTGAAACAACAAAAAAAGAAAATATACAAATGTAAGTTTCACAAAGTAAATAGGGAAATCAACATCACATGAATAAACACTCATAAGGAAAAAAATAACCAACAATGCAATAAAGTTATATACCAACAGAAACACTTAGAAATTAGAAAATACTAAACATACTGAAGTACAAAGCAAGAAGACACTATATAACATCATTTTAGGACAATATTTTTAATTAGGACCTAATACTTAATTAAATTGAGGAAACAAGTTTACTCAATCAGTTGAGTTGAGTCCATTTATTAGGGTTTTCAGTGTAGGTTTGTAATGGCATGAGTAAATGATAATAGTTTTCTTTTTTGGCAGAGCTATTTTACTTTGCAACTTATTGATTTATATTCTGAAGTATTTATATGCATTTATATTTTTGTCAAAACACATGAGCACAGATTCTCACTGGTCTATCCAGTAGGGATCACACACATTTATGCATGCATTTACATACATTTTGGGTTTAAAAAAAAGCATTCATTTGAAATTTCAATGAAACATTACAGCTGAATCTAGACCGAGAATCCAAACAAAGCATTTGTTTAGTACATTTCAGAGTATGCCAGGTAAAACCCCTGAGCCCACAGTGTTGATGAGAAACCCAGCATTGATGGAAACAAATTGAATAATTCAGTCTGTGATGCTCCTTGTGCTGGATGTAAAAAAAGATCATTGGTTGATGTCCCACGTCCATTATTCACTGTTTGAGAGAATGACAATGCCAAAAGGGAAAATGTAAGGTCACAATCAATCATTCACAGCAGAGAAAATCGTTGTGGGTTGAGAAGAAATTAATGTATACTGAGCATAGCAGAATGTACTGCCCGAATAACACTGTGTGCCTGTGTTTATCCTATTTTGTTGCTTATCAGTATGCTGCTTAAGACAATCTATCTGACAATCTGTTCAGCTTTGGCACTATTTTCACAAGTACATACATTTTCTAAAATCTCCACTAATCTTACAATCTCACGCCAAAAGGCAAGATTTTTAAAAGCATTTTCAATTTTAAAAGTACAGTACTGAAAATATACATGTACGAAGTATTATGGTTTCAGTGCATTTTGGTTGTAAAAACTGCTGTGCCAAGTTGAACATTGGAAAGGAGAACTGTGAAGTGTTTTGAAAAAGTTTTGTATTGAGAGGCATGACTGCAAAATTAAATAGGGTGACTTTACTTAGAAAAACCAACTGCCTTTAAAAAAACATGTAAAGTGAAATGGGAATAGTGTGCAGTTCTGACAAATGCTTAGTGTAGTTCACTTACACAAGTTCTAGTAACTAAAAAATAACAGTAGGGTATACTTGATAGTTGCTTAGTTTTACTGTTATTTATTTATTTATTTTTTTTATTTTTTTGCCACCAATGTTATTTGCTGTCTTGTGTCATTAGTAGTAGCGCAACAAAAAGAGCAAATAAAATTGTTATTGTTACAATGAATACAATTTAATTGTTACCATTTTTGTGTTAAGCATGTTGAATGTTTGAATATTACTTGAATATTTTAAGTAAGGCGTCCTCAAAGCAGTAAGTAAATAGTTTTATTTGTCTTGAAATCACTGTAACTTAATAAAATTTAGTAAGTATAACAACTAAGTAAAGATAGCTAATTATATCTAAGGGTGCTTTCACACCTGCCTTATTTAGTTTGGTTGAATCGCACTAGAGTTCTTTTTCCTCTTGGTACGGTTCGTTTGGGCAGGTGTGAATGTAGCAATCGCATTCGAGTGCGCACCAAAAGCGGACCAAAAAAGCATAACGAGACCTCCTTGAAGTGGAGACGCAACGCGCAAAAGATGCGACATGTAAACGGCCCCTAACAGTTTAGAAAATACATTCAATACACTGATGTATATAATTCTCTATTATTGATCAGTGGTTCAATGACACGATCTGGCCAACGAGTGATGTGGACACGGCCGTAGCCAGCTATGAGGTCACCGAGGTCCGGACCTCGGTCATTTTTTTATATTCAAAAATAAAATGTCAAGCTCTCTGAATGGTTATTTAACCGTTTAAACCACCTCATATCACATGAGTGTTTGCAATTCATGTTGCTGCGAGAAGCTAGCGCAGTGAACGGGTGCAGCCTCCGTTTGTTGCCAGATCCACCTATTATACATGTTTTTTGACTCGTCTTTCCAATTTAGTGTGACACTTTGGGACGTTTATAAAGTGGAAAGTTGAACGTTAGTGTTAGTGATATATTAATCTTATTTACAAAACACAAGCTTTGAACTTATTTCGGATATCTTTTTCTTTCTTTTTGTAATTGCTTGTTTTTCGTAGCAATATCTGGCAACATTGTACATTCATAAAAAAAAAGCTTATAGACAATCTGTAACTTAATTGCTGACAGGAAGATACCACAATCGGAAAGACAAAAGCAGTGATCATCGTTAATATCTGAAAGAACTGTATAACACTATCAAAAACAATAGCATAATACAAATCTGTTTGTTACAGAATGAAATAGGCTACTATGCCAAATAATGTTAACGTTACTGGCCAGCAGGAAGACGTCTCATGCTCTTTAGTTAACCTTAAGTCATCAAAAAACATTAATTAAAGCAATGTTTCTCAACTGGTGGGTCGCAAAAACGTTTTGAGTGGGTCGCGGAGTGTGCAGTCAAAGATTTCCAAATGACTGTGGTCTCGTCACATACCAACTTATCAACTTATCAAAAACTATTTTGGAACTGCTACCTTACCTTTACCTGTTACCTTATACCTCATACAATCATCTACATGTCTGTCTATTTTGAAGTTTAGGCTATTATGTAGTGCATTTGTGGGTGTTATTATAGCACAATTCTTAACACCTTACTTCGGACCTCACTAATTTTCAAACCCTGGTTACGGCCTTGGATGTGGATGTTGTCACATGACTGCATTTTGGTTCGTTTCAACCGGTTCGGACCAGAGCAATCAGTGTGGTGTGAAAAGGATCCAAAACGGCAGAAAAATGCTACAATGTATCATTTGTTGCCCTTGGTCCAGACCAAATGAACCGAACCACAGATGTGAAAGCACCCTAAGTAAGGTAAATTAGATTTTACAATGTGATTGTAATTAAACTAATAAAATATGTTTAACTGTAATAAAAGAGAACAGATTTTTAAAAAGTGTCTAGTGGAGTTAGAAAGGCAATCAGTTTGAAGTTTTGTACTTGAAGAGTTTTGAAAATGTACCACTTGTGAAAATAGTCAAATAGTCAATAGTAAAATCAAATAATAGAATAAAACTGTAAATACATAAGATTTGAACAATAATGGCTAGTTTAAATGCTTGACATAAACCAATTTTAATATTCATGAGAGCATCTGCTGCTCAGAGAGAGAATAAAGTGTTTGAAGATCGCTTTTCTCTTGTGTATAAGAGTCACATACTCTTCCATCATTCACCCTTGAGCGGAGGCCTTTGAAGAGCTGCTAAAAACACAGAGCTCTCACAATGAGAATCACTCCTCCAATATGCCAAAGACTGCGTCAGAGCGCATTTAAAATCCTGCCGTGAACAAGTCGGGCTGGCTGCTCCCAGTCCTCTGGAAAAACACTTCCTCAGATGATGAGAAATCAAACCATGCTTGAAAAGCACCACGTTCCAGATCCCTGCTGTTGTGAAGTCTAAATCCCCAGTATGGATTTTGTTGCAGACAAGTTGGTCCCGTTATCCCAGGGCTCTAAGCAGGGAATCAAAGGCCCAATCAGGCGCAGTGTGACTGCACAGAAATGTCTTTAAAACAGTAAAGAGGCTGGATATGCCACTGATGATAGCAGTAATATACCTCACAATACACCGCAAAATGCATGCTTTTAACTTTATTTTGTGGCCAGGCAACAAGTACAGAAGATTTGGCCCTCTTTTTGCAGAAGAAAATTGTATGAGTTGGGCTTCGACTTTTCTCTTTAGCATGAATTAATAGGATGTTTTTGAGGTGTACTGATGTATCCTTGGTTACAGGTGATCATTTTATCAGTGCAAATGTTTAAAAACTCACACATCCTACAATAGTCAATATAAAAAAATAAATGAATGAATATTCACAAATAATGTCTTTGAGTAGATAACTGTCATCTACTGATATGTTTGCATGCACAAGCGCTGTCAATTCATTTAAAAAATGAACTAATTAATTACACTTTTTTTCAATTAAATGTGATTAATGACATATTTAGAACATATTGAAATCATAGTCAGAATTTCACATTAAATCTCCAAATTAATGTAGAAACAAAGTAAAGATAGGTAAATTTTAAATGTGTTTAATGGCATCATACTAAGTAGCTTATTATTAATAAAGGTAATAACACCTGATGTCTCTATTAAATGCATTTTCTCTCAATTTCAGCCATTAGTCATTTAACATTCTCATCTGTAGTATCTCATCTGTAGTTCACAGGTGGGAAGTAACAGGGTTGACTGCCGTTCAAGTGCACTTTCACGGGTAGAAGGTTGGAAAAACACGGGTAACGGGTTGCCTGGAATGCGGTGTTAGATCCAACCCTGATCAAACACACCTGTCTGTAATTATCAAGTGCTCCTTCACATCCTAATTAATTGGCTCAGGTGTGTTTGATCAGGGTTGGAGCTTAACTCTGCAGGAGAGTAGATCTCCAGGAACAGGGTTGAGCACCCCTGGTGTATAGTAATCCCGAATCACTGTTTTTTTTTTTTTTTTTTTTTTTTTTTTGTGAAGCAAAATTTGTTAATCAGCAAGGAGGAGTGCATGTTTTGAGTGTGTCTATTCTTATTTTTCTATTCTTAGTTTTATTGGAGGTTGTATGGTGGGTCAGTGTAATGCTCTCAAGTTAAAACAACATTCCCCTGTTTTATTTAACAACCCTGTTTGAAGCAGGTTATGACAAAAACTAGAATTTATGGGTAGAATCAGATAGACATGCCTCCTTAAAGCATCAACTGCACATCAACTGTTCATTTTTTTTTTTTTTACAATGTAAGCTCATTTGAGATGCTGAACATATTGTCTTGAAAATAGACAAGGATAAGTAGTTGCAGTAAGTGGAGGACTGAAATAAAGGCAGCCAAGACAGACAATTCTTACTTTTTGAAATGCAATTGTTCCCAATCCTGGTCCCTTTTGAAAACTAAAATGATGAATGGGACATGCTGCTGTCTTGTACACTTAATGAACATGTGCATGCAGCAGCCATTGTAAGCCCACATTACTGCAAGTGCACATGAAGTGTGACATTTGGGACGCGGCCAGAGATTTTGCCAATTTTAAATAAGCCCACTGTTTGAGCCTGCAGCTGTTTACACCATAGTAAATGTACCTATAGAGGTAAATTAAAAAAATGGAGGCATACAATTATTATATTACATGCATTACTGCATTCAGTCAAAAGTTCAACAGAAATATTGATGGAGATTGTTTAATAGCCACGTAACATTGATACTGTAGGGCATGTCCCTGCCAATTATACCCAAATCTACATACATGATTTTATTCAGTACCGAAAACTATCAATAAAAACAGTTCATAATTATTTCCAAAATGGTCTGTTTTAATGAATACTTAATGAATGCTATCATAGCAACATGCTAATGTCAATCTATTAGAATAAATAAGCGCTAGTTGAGTATTCATGTGTTTCATGTGAAGAACACTAATTGTTTGGCATGTTTGGCAGTTATGTCACAAGTACAGAATTTTCAATTAGTCACTTAAGAGGTTCCATTACAGTTAGGATGTTGCCTTAGAAAGCAGCTGCGTAGCAGTTGCCAGAGACACTTTTCATGTTTAGTTAATCACATCAGCCATAACTGTACTCTTCATTAGATCTTTTTGCAGCACTATCTCAAACTATGTTTGATACAGTAAAGGCTTACATAAATGTGGATATACCAGAAGATGGGAATTAGGAAATGGAATGCACTGTAGCTGACAATTTCTCTAATAATCTTTTATTTAAAAGGCAATAGAAGAAGAAGACAGAAATGTTAGGAATTCTCCCTGGAATTGGGAATACAGATTTCTTGAGGCCAGAGGGACCAGGGCTAATTAACATTCATGAGTTCCACATGTGGTTTGCTGTTTTCCCCCCTTTCCACAGAAACGGAACTCAGTGTAAGCGGCTCTGAGAACTGGGAAGGACTATCTGGGTCGAGCGAGTCGTGAAGTGATGCCAACACTAGTTTCCAGCACATCTCACCGCACCACAAACATTTGCTTAGGCGAGGGTTATATGTTTATGTAGAACCTCAAGTGGATTCCAAAGAGGTGAACATAAGGCCCCAGAACACGGAAGATGATTTCAATATCATTGCTTATTAATCAACTGTTTGAACTATTTGCAAGGAATAAACAAACACTCTGCCCATTGAGAGAGACTAGTCAATTGACCAAACAAGTGAGGCAGGTGAAGCAATGGTGGAGCACTAGTTCTCATTCTGCAGCCTAAATCATTTTTGCCCACTTGATAGAATAATGGAAAAACCAAAGAAGAGTTACAATGCCACAGTGCCATATGACGTCTCATCTGGACATGTTGTTGAAAGAGCTTTTCAGGGATATACCAAATGTTGTTGCCTTTGCTCCGCTGTGAAGAGGATTTAGTACTACCCATCTTTTTTGGTGATCTTCTTTGGGGAATGTATGGGCAGAGGACCAAAGGAAAGCATTCGCCAGATTCGGCAGAGAGGTACAAATGCTTGGCACGGCCTAACGCTGAACGATGCCAACAGCCACATTGGCATCCACTTATTCCTGAGGTTCAGCAAGAGGTGAATCATCACTCAAGCTCCCAGCAAGAGCCTACAGAAGCTAACCTGATTTTACAGCCTTAAAACACTCGCTGTGTAAAGCAGCATGAGATACATTAGAGAAATTAATGTATCATGGCTAAAAAAAGCTGCTGATGCATTTTTACCCAAAACAGCAGCAACACAGGCTTATAATATAGCCTTCTCCAATGCAGGGTTTTTTTTTTTTTTTTTGGCAGTAAAATGATCTTACATGGAACAAAATGTAATACAGTTACAAGTACAGTTTTATGCAGTAGTACCAAAAAGCATTTGGATTGCATTAGAAAATATGTATGACAAAGCAAGTGTCCTTTGCAAACAGATGCTGCAGTAGCTTTTCTCAGAACTAAGTCATTTTGCAAAGACCTTTAATCAACTAATTTGTTCGTGATTTTTCTGTGGATATATAAATTCAGTCCTCCTCACATTCACACAGGTGCCCTTGAGATACCACATGTTCCACTTATGTTTGACAACCGCAAAGGGTGCAAAAAAAAAAAAAAAAAAAAAAACGTTTTATCTTTTACCATTTTGAAACAAGTTTTTTTTGTGAAATATTTAGTTTGAAAAATGTGCTGGACAAAAAACTGATTCTAGATGATCTAGTAAGTAACCTCTCTGTATGTGTCTCTTACAGAGAAGCGAAATGGATTGGTCATGGATCACTATTAGTTCATTAATGAGGAGTGTCTCCTGTATTTGCAGAGATTTTGAGGTTTGTTTAGCTCATGTTATGTTATGTACATCTTGCAAAATATACTTCTTGCATGTGTAGATGTGATTATATTAGCAGTCTGATTTTTTTTCACACATTATAATATATATGTTACAAACGGGACGACTGAGAGTGGGGATCCAAATGCAAGGCTTTATTATGACGATCGTAGACAGGCAGACAGGGTCAATCACCAGCGAACAACAACAGCAGAGATAATCCAGGAGCGTAATCCAACAAGACAGGCGTGGGTCAAAACCAGGTGGGCAGTCCAAAGGAAACAATGAAATGAAAACAAGAAACTAGAAAACTATGGCTAAGACTGGGAAAACAAAAACAGAACTATGGCTAGGGAAAACAACAAGGACACTAGGAGAACCTGGGAGCAAGGAAAACGCTTGGTAATGTCCGCAACAGCAAATCAATACTTCGCAGAGTGTAAGTGTGTTGGGCTGGCTTTTATGGCAGATAGACAGGAAGCTACCATAGAGGCAGCAGAGGGAGCAGCAATAGTCAGTGGGGGTAAGGGCTCCCTCTGCTGGCCTGGCGTAACATAGCCCCCCCCCCAAGGAGCGGCTTCCAGACGCTCCAAAAAACAACAGGAAGAAACAGTCCAGGGGAGCGGTGGGGGGGGCCAGGAGACTGAGGCAGAACAGGTTGGGCAAAGGCCCTCCAGAGCAGAGCAGGAGATTCAGGAGCCCTCCAGGGCAGAGCTGGAGGCAGAGCAGTCCTCCGAGGCGGAGCGGCCCTCCGGGGCGGAGCAGGAGGCGGAGCGGCCCTCCGGGGCAGAGCAGGAGGCGCAGGAACCCTCCAGGGCGGAGCAGGAGGCGGAGCGACCCTCCAGGGCGGAGCAGGAGGCGGAGCAGCCCTCCAGGGCGGAGCAGGAGGCGCAGGAACCCTCCAGGGCGGAGCAGGAGGCGCAGGAACCCTCCAGGGCGGAACAGGAGGCGCAGGAGCCCTCCAGGGCGGAACAGGAGGCGCAGGAGCCCTCCAGGGCGGAACAGGCAGCCGCATCATGGACTGGGACCTGGGGAGAGCAGAGACAGAGGAGGCAGACAGAGCAAGGAGAGAGGTAGAGAGTTCGTAGGAGTACGCTGCCTCCATGGCCGTGACTGGGCAGACAGGAACTTCAGGAACGGCTGTCGTGGTCGTGTCAGAGACGACAAGGAGCCTAGGCGGTGCAGGCAGAGCATGGAATCTTGGCGGAGCAGGCAGAGCAAGGAGTCTAGGTGGAACAGGCAGAGCAGGGAATCTTGGCGGCACAGGTAGAGCAGGGAACCCTGGTGGTGCTGGCAGAGCAGGGAGCATAGGCGGTGCGGGCAGAGCGTGAAGCCTTGGCGGTGCGGGCAGAGCGTGAAGCCTTGGCGGAGCGGGCAGAGCGTGAGGCCTTGGCGGAGCGGGCAGAGCGTGAGGCCTTGGCGGAGTGGGCAGAGCGTGAAGTTCCGCTATGCACGCCACCTCCGAAAGAGGTATAGGCGCAGCGGACATGCGTGCAGATGAAGCCTCCAGAGCAAACTTGTGGACAGACTCATGGGCAGAAGAGGCCACTGGGGCGCAGTGTACAGCCCACACACTCAAAATGGCGATTGCCATAACAGGTAATGTAGTTGGCAGAGGAATGCTCTCCGGGTCAGTGGGCGTGAGGCTTGGGAGCGTTGGCTCTGCGTGACTTGGGAGCGTTGGCTCTGCATGACTTGGGAGCGTTGGCTCTGCATGGCTTGGGAGCGTTGGCTCTGAACTCTCGGGGAAGGCGTGACTTGGCCTTGGAGGAGCAGCTGTGACCTGACTCGTCATGACAGGAGCAGCAGTGACTTTATTTGGCGTGACGGGAACAGCTGTGACTTGACTTGGTGTGGCTAGAATGACTGTGACTTGATTTGGCTTAAGTGGAACAGCTGTGACCTGACTTGATTTGGGAGGTGTTGTAGTGTCTTGAAGTGACTCTGCAAGTGCTGTTGTAACTTGCTTGGTTACAGGAAGTGTTGAGACGTCTTGACTTGACTGAGGGAGTGAAACTCTGTCTTGGCCTGACTCAGGGAGTGCTGCTTGACTTGATTCGGGGAGTGTGGTGGTTTCTTGGCAAGACTCAGGAAGTGCTGCTTGACTTGACTCGGGAAGTGCTGCTTGGCTTGGCTCGGGAAATGCTGCTTGGTTTGGCTTGGGGAGTGCTGCTTGACTTGGCTCTGAAGGAACGACTGCTGTGACATGACTTGACCTGACAGGAACAGCAGCTGTATCTTGACCTGACTTGACAGGAACAGCAGCTGTGTCGTGATTTGACTTGGCAGGAACAGCGGCTGTAACTTTACTTTACTTGACGGAAGCAGCAGCTGTGACGTGACTTGTCTTGGCAGGAACAGCGACTGTGACGTGACTTGTCTTGGCAGGAACAGCGACTGTGACGTGACTTGACTTGGCAGGAACAGCAGCTGTAACTAGACTTGAGTTGATAGGAACAGCAGCTGTAACTTGACTTGACTTGGCAGGGACGGCAGCTGGTGCAGGTTCAAGAGAAGCAGACATGACGTTAACAGGCGATGGTTTGGTTGACGTGGCGTTAGCAGACGCTGGTTTGGCTGATGTGGCGTTAGCAGACGCTGGCTCGGCTGATGTGGCGTTAGCAGACGCTGGCTCGGCTGATGTGGCGTGAGCAGATGCTGGCTTGGCTGATGTGGCGTTAGCAGGCGCTGGCTTGGCTGATGTGGCGTGAGCAGACGCTGGCTTGGCTTATGTGGTGTTAGCGGGCGCTGGCCTGGCTGACGTAGCATTAGCAGGCGTTGGCATCAGGATTATGGCTTGACGTGGGTCCGGCGTGGCGGCCATCTTGGGTGCAGGCTCTGGCGTGGCGGCCATCTTAGCAGCAGGCTCTGGCGAGGCGGCCATCTTGTGCAGTAGCTCTGGTGTGGCGGCCATCTTGTGCAGTAGCTCTGGCGTGGCGGCCATCTTGGCCGGGAACTCAGGAACGGAGGCCATCTTGTGAACAGGCTTTGGGACGGCAGCCATCTTGTGAACAGACTCGGGAAGGGCGGCCATCTTGGGAACTGTCTCTGGAAGGGCGGTCCTCTTGTGAACAGGCTCTGGAAGGGTGGCCATCTTGTGAACATACTCGGGAAGGGCGGCCAACTTGGGAACTGTCTCTGGAAGGGCGGCCATCTTGTGAACAGGCTCTGGAAGGGCGGCCATCTTGTGAGCAGGGCTTGGAAGGGCGGCTATCTTGTGCTGTGGCTCTGGACTAGCAGACATTGTGTGCTGTGGCTGGGAGCTAGCAGACATCTTGTGCTGTGGCTCTGAGCTAGCAGACATCGTGTGCTGAGGCTCTGGGCTAGCAGACATCTTGTGCTGAGGCTTTAATCTGGCAGACATCTTGTGCTGTAGCTCCTCTAAAACACCCGTAGTAAACGGAGAGCCAAACAACTGCAGTGCTAAACAAATGTATTGCTGGAGGGTCCAGCCAGGCTGGTGTAGTGGCATCAGAGAACCGAATGGCTCGGAAAGTCCACCACGAAAAAATATTATTAAACAGGCCTCATCCATTGAAGTAGCATTTGCCAGTGTAATAAAATCCAAAATATACTCCTCAATGGGACGCTCACCTTGACGGAGACGGATAATCTGAGTGGCTGGGTTCATGGTGAACTGCTGGTGTATAAAGCCGCTGGATCCGGGTGTGGCGAAGTATTCTGTTACAAACGGGACGACTGACAGTGGGGATCCAAATGCAAGGCTTTATTATGACGATCGTAGACAGGCAGACAGGGTCAATCACCAGCGAACAACAACAGCAGAGATAATCCAGGAGCGTAATCCAACAAGACAGGCGTGGGTCAAAACCAGGTGGGCAGTCCAAAGGAAACAATGAAATGAAAACAAGAAACTAGAAAACTATGGCTAAGACTGGGAAAACAAAAACAGAACTATGGCTAGGGAAAACAACAAGGAGACTAGGAGAACCTGGGAGCAAGGAAAACGCTTGGTAATGTCCGCAACAGCAAATCAATACTTCGCAGTGTGTAAGTGTGTTGGGCTGGCTTTTATGGCAGATAGACAGGAAGCTACCATAGAGGCAGCAGAGGGAGCAGCAACAGTCAGTGGGGGTAAGGGCTCCCTCTGTTGGCCTGGCGTAACAATATATATATATATATATATAATAGTATGTCAAATATCTCTGTTTGAGACTGAGTTTAAAGTTTATTTGCAGCCAGGAGTTGATTGTCCCCAATGACTTCCATAGAATGGGAAAAATACAGTACTATGAGGACCAACATTTTCCCACCCCCACATAAACAAACAAAAGATCATTAGCAAGATTTTTACTAACACCATAGAGTGCGATTGTAGCTAACTGCCAGAAAAACCTTGAACCCAGTCGGGGCAATACAGCTATCCCCTTTCTAAACATTTAATTCAGCTCCTTTGTATTTTCATTTTCATTATGTTTTCTCAAAGGCATGTCATTGCTAAACCAACAGTCACTTTCTTCAGCAAAAATAAATTAAATTCCAACAGCTTTATTTAGGCCAACACTAATTAGACACTGTCCCACATAGTTATTCCACAAAGAAATATTGCATGCATCAAAAAGAGCTGAAGGAATGTGTTCATCAGTTAATGAGAGTTCTTCCAACTGGTTTATTAAGGCTACTTTAGAGGATAATAAAATCAAGGATCTTACCAACTTTTGGTAAGAAGAAAAAATTCCACAAAAGACATAACAGAACAAAAAAGGAAGAGACAGACTACAGGTAAAATGCAGGAAACTAATCTCCCCTGAAGTTCATACTTCGCCACAATCCTGCAGAAACAAACTACTGCATTGCACCTACACTGTAAAAAATGAACCTGTGCAGTTGTTGCTTTAAAGAGATATTTCTGTCTGATACTATCTATAAATTCAAGTTTTGTTGATGTAATCTACTTCAATCTATCACATTGCATTGACCCAACATACAACTAACCATAAAGTTTGGAGCAAACTCATTCAAATCACACTCACCTTCTCCTCGCTGATTAACAAATGTTAACTACAAAGAGAAACTACAACTATGGTCATTACACACTTTATGTTGCAGCAAATTGAGAATACAAAATTTCAGCACTGCTCTTTGGCACAATGGTAACCACAACATTCAATAATAGAAACTCCTCTAAATGTTAAACACGACTAAACAATATACATTAACATAAACTACACAAATCTCTCCCTTTACTGAAAAACACATAAAATAACACTTGATCCCTAAATTTAAGCTTCTAATACAGTCCCTTTCAAAGCATGCTGGGAAATACAGATCCACTGCCAAGGGCTTCATTTCAGCAAACTGGATCTCCGGAGCACCTACAATCTGATCCATATCCGCAGGGGTGACGAATGGAAGACCACCTTCATAACACCTACCGGCCACTATGAGTACCGAGACTTTCAAGACCTCAAGTTGGCCTTCTGTGCAGCCCCAGCTCTCACACATCCAGACCCAAGTCTCCACTTCATGGTAGCGGTGGACGCTGCGACTCTGGAATTGAGCGCTGTACTCTCCCAGTGGAAAGGTGAACCCCCTGTATTCCATCCATGTGCATTTTTCTTTAAGAAACTGTCCCCAGCGGAGCAAAATTACGACATGGGAAATCGAGAACTTCTGGCCAACAAGCTCCCCCTTGAGAAGTGGCGGCATTGGCTGGAGGGTGCCCAGTTTCCATTCCAGAATAAGAATCATAAGAACTTACAATATCTCAGAGAAGCCAAAAGACTTAACCCCCGTCAGGCCCGTTGGGCACTTTTTTTCACCCGGTTCTGTTTCACCAACACCTACCGACCAGGAAACAAGAATACCAAAACTGATGCGTTGTCCCGTCTTCATCAACATGACCCACAACCAGAAGAACCTGAATCCTTCCTACCTACCTCAGTCTTTATGTCTCCTATCAACTGGGCACTCGACAGCCAGATAGAGGCTGCCACTCGAACCGAGCCTGCTCTGCCGGGAGGTCCAGAAGGGTAAATCTTTGTTCCCACTGCTCTATGACATGCCCTTCTGGACTCAGTGCATACCTCGCTCTCTCTCGCTCCTCAAAAAATGTTACTGGTGGCCCAACATGGCCCGGGATGTCGCTCGATATGTCAAGGGATGTTCATTCTGCGCCATCACCTCAACACCTTATCGTCTCCCCGAGAGAAAGCTGGTGCCACAGCCCATTCCTTGCCAGCCCTGGTCCCACCTAGGCATCGACTTTGCCAACGGTCTGCCACCTTCCAACGGATACACCACAGTCTTTGTAGTAGTTGACAGGTTTTCAAAGGCTTGCAAGTTGATCCCTCTATGCGGTCTCCCTACCGCACTCGAAGGCCTCAGTTCATTTCTAAGGGCCTGGCGAGGATTCTTCCAGCTGTTAGGAGTCTCCGTCAGCTTGTTGTCGGGATACCATCCTCAGACGAATGGCCAGACCGAACGGAAGATCCAGGAGATTGGGTGGTATCTCCGGGCCTACTGCCACGAACACCAGGACACCTCGAGCCAGTTCCTACCCTGGGCCAAATATGCTCAGAACTCCTTACGGCAAAACATCACCGGTCTGATTCCCTTCCAGTGTGTGCTCGGCTTCCAGCCACCACTATTCCCCTGGTCTGGGGAGCTGTCAGAATTCCCAGTGGTAGATTACAGGTTCCAGGAGAGCGAGAGGGTATGCCTCCACCTCCGGCTGCCCATTAAGAAGCTGAGTCCCTGATATATAGGTCCTTTCCCTATTGCACGTCAAATCAACGAAGTCACTTACCAATTGCACTTACCTGACAATTATCGCATCTCACGTACCTTCCACGTCTCCCTGTTGAAACCATTTGTTAATCCTGTTCTGCCTCTGTCCACAGATGAGACGCCCCCTCCTCTGCTTCCACCCGAGATCATCCCTGACAACATCTTCAGAGTCCACGAAATGCTTGACTCCCGGCGGCGAGTCGGCAAACTCCAATACCTCGTAGACTGGGAGGGGTACAGTTCCGAGGAGAAATCGTGGGTCGACAGAGATGACATCCTGGACCCGACTCTCCTCTCAGACTTCCACCAGGCCCATCTGGACCATCCTGCTCCCAGGGCACGCGGTCATCCTCATCGCCGGTCTCAACATTGGAATACTTACCTGTCTCTGCCCGTCTTCCTAGGATGAGCTTGTGTGAGGATCTGTGAAGGAACGAAGCAAATGAAGATTAATTGCCAGATATATCATCATATGCTTCTGCCTTTTGATCTCACCTCTATTAATGCCTAGAAGCTTCTGAGTTCATCAATAAAATGAAAAAGCACCCAGTTTTCCTCTGAATCATTCAGATGTTCAAATCAATTTATAACTTTTTTGAATGCGTTTTACTGGATTTTTTTGTTGTTATTCTGTCTCTCACTTTTAAAATAAACATATCATTACAATTATACACTGATCATTACTTTGTCAGTGGGCAAATGTACAAAATCAGCAGGGGATCAAATATTTTTTTTCCTCACTGTATGCTTGTGTATCCTCGCTCATAGCTCCTCTGGAAGCCTCCTCACTCCTTGTGGTGCATTTAGAGAATTTAGATTTTTAAATGACTGAGTTCAATTAGTTTCCGGGTCACAAGCTTGAGGACAGAGGAGTTTTATATTACAGCTTAATACAGCGCCATATATAAAAATGTGCCCGAAATGCACAAGATCACGGTGAGTCTAGCGAATCATGAAATAGTCATCTGTCTGGTCTCAGAGCACTATAGCGGTACTCTAATTCCACACATTGCATTGACGCCGTCCCAAATCGGACAAAATTTCTAACCAGCATGTACTGCTTCAGGTCAAATTTTGATTGATCTGCGCAGCGCCGCTTCAAGTTGAACAAACCTTACCTCTCTTTCAAGTGAACTATATTAGTATACTAATGTAGGGGAATAGTGAATGAGGGTGTGATTTAAGACACAGTCTCCGAGTGTTAACTCTGAACAACACTCCTGCAGTAGGCCTCCTTTTTGAAAACAACAGTATGCATCTGTTATAATTTGTCGTTTTTTTTACAGCAAGTTTTACAGCAGGGTGAACATGTTCAACAATGTAAAGACAATACAGCTACTGCATGTACCACCTCTGTAGGCTTTAGGATTGTGTTACTTAAGTACCACCTGGCACAATTCATTCAAAATGTCTATCTATCCACTCTCCATTTGAAAGCTATGCAATGAAGGAATATATTCAGACGGTTCTTTGTTTGGGATTTATTTGTCCACATACCTCCCACCAACTGCTAATAGACTGGAGTAGACAGTGGCTTATGGTCTTGTATTGCCTCAGCCCTGTAAAGTATGATTGTTATCTGCTAATAGTTCCTGTAGCTTTGGAGGAGATAACTAGTCAAGTTTTTTCCAAAATTGTATTTTTCCATAAATGCAGGCAGTGAAAATTGCCTTTAACGACAACAGAAAGTACTATTAGTACAATCTAATAACAATAACAACAACAACAATAATAATAATAATAATAATAATAATAATAATAATAATAATAATAATAATTTTGGGTTATGGTAAATATCACAATAATAAAAAGCAGTCCTACTTTAAAATGATAAAGGCAGATGCTGTTTATAGCTAGATGCTACTTCCACTGAGTGTAAATAGTCAAGATTATTTATACAGCGCTTTTTACAATACAAATAGTGTTAGATGCTATTTATATTTAGTGTAAATAATGGCTGCAACATATTCAGTGTATATGACTATATTTCTGTCATGACAATGTAGTGTATATGATATATTTGTTCTCAGCAGAATAGATCTGCTATGTATGCTGCTGGTGCAGAGCAAGTATGGAGACTTTCAACTGCCAATACATACACAGGCACGCTGCTGTAAAAATAGCATACATCAAATTACCATAGCAGAAATATACAGGTGGAGCTGGGATGGTGGGGTTTTTAATAGGCTTGCTAAAAGAAAACACTGAGCCAAACTATTTAAATGTTGATTAGCAAACTCATTAGCTGTAGATGCAACAGACACCAATTAGCTTGTGCTGTGTAGTGAATGATGTGCACAGTTTGTAAGCTGCATTTAGAATATCATTCTGCATGTTAGGCACCTTATTTAAATGTTAAAAATAAAATTTTAAAATTTAAAATTTATTTTTTTTTTTTCTTTTTGGAATATTCTCTTAATTTATAATTAAAATAAACACCTCTCTGAGCTGAGATAAAATGAAAATGGGTCAAAGAATTGTATCAGGAAAAAGTCAGGTTAAGCTATTTATGCACTATCCAATTCTTTCAAACCTGCATGTAACCAACAGACCTGAGTGTTAACAGCTTTCCTCAAAATATCTTTTTGATTTGGAATGGCATGAGGGCGGAAAAACTTTGCGATGTTAAATTTTCTCGGATTCAACTGTGGATGGATCCTACGAGGAAAGGTGTAAACTGTGGTTACTCACAGACCATTTGCAATGTGAGCAATAGTGCCTTTGGGTGTCAGAGCAGAAGAAGAACTGGTTGTTAAAGAGAAGGAAGATATCATGGTAAGATGTTTTGGCGAGTCAAGACATATCATATATGGCCAGTGTTTATGAGTGACAAAAAATGACTGATTTCATGTTTCCTCTTTTTTTCTATTTGCCTGCAAAGCTGTTGGAACATTTCCCCCCTATATAATATCTTTAGTCTGGTTTTCATGTATAAAGTTGTCATGCCACAGACAATGTCTACACAAATTAGTGTACTTTACACATTGTATATTATTCATCAGTGTGCTTACTTTTAAATATATCTATTCACACTTGCATTCATTTAAAAGTGTATTCATTTTTAATTACTTATTTACATAAAGTAATATTATTGATATTAAAAGGTAATATTAATATATTCTAGAATTTTATCACTGTACCAAACCTCAAGCTTCCAGACTTAAGTTTACCATTGATTGTTGTGAATGTTGATTTTTCTTACATTGGTGCTGAAAAGTAATGCCTTACTTTCTTTAGAAAGTTCAGTCCAGTTAAACTAAACTATTAGCTATGTGGAAATTACCTCCTATCTAAAGAAAATTATTATTTATGGAGCGAAGATAGGGGCACACAACACTTTTTACGTAATCACTGACTACAATCTAACACAACATTATATACAGCCCAGTACGACTACTTTACAGCCAGCTATGAACTACTCATCAAAACATTTTAAATCTCCATTTCATGACCTCTTTAATGTCCTTATATAGTCTTTAGTCCCATATAGTACCTACAGTTCTTTCTCTAGTCTGAGCATAATGAATTATGATGCCAATTCAATAATACCAGATTTTGTTCGACTGACTGAAGAGAGTTTTGTCCCTCTGATCTGCAGAATCAGAAGCAGTACGTGCTGGACACATGAAAACGGACAAAGGCATTGGTGGTGTATTAGTAACCGCAAGAATTATTCAGATATCTGCATTGCAAATGAGATCTGCATTTAAAACGGAGTTGCCCTTCAAATAACATCTGTTAAAGTAATTATAAGGCACAAAGCAGCACATATGAATGTCTGCATATCATACTTTGAAGCTCACCTTTGCCGTGCCTTAGAGACTTCCATCTAAGACTTGTAAAAGGTGTGATGAACATTTAACAAGATGCTTTGTATGCTGCAACAATCCTCACTTGCCATAAATGCATTGTCTGCCTTTATTTGCATGTGTTTGGACAAGTCAGTGCTGTAAATTTATTTAAAGTGCCTTTTTTTTTTTTGGTCAGTTTGTCTAATGTACTTGAAAATGATTTTTGATGTTGACATAAAGCATAGTTCCCAGCATGATTTACATTGGAATTAATGAGAAGAGTAAAAATGGAAAAAGAAAAGTAGGGATGCACTGAATGTTTGGCAACTGAAATTATTTGGCCGAAATTAGCAAAAAAAAAAGCTCTTTCGGTGTTGGCTGAATAAGAGAATGGGAGAATAAATTATACCAAACAATGATTGTTTTCTAATGCACACACCAATTGTATTCTAACAGCGTTGCACAAGTTTGTTAGCCAGGGTTAAAGTTCAAAGCGCGGGGAAAATCGCGTGATGAGACTCATTCATAAATCTGCTGCTGTCAGCAAAAAGTAGTAATGAGGTCAACTAAAAGTCAACATTCATAAATGTTAGTATTGGAATTTTACAATTGTTCTGTAAAATAAAATAAAAACAATCATTACAACAGCTCTATTAATTCAGTTATTATAACATTCTCCTTTGCTCAGCAAGGCTGCATTTATTTGTACATTAAAAACACATGCCTGATTCAAGAAGGGGGTCCTAAAAATGGCTAAAGAATATAATTGTACTAACTTATTATTTTTAAGTTAAATTGTGATTTGTTGGTAGGCTATAATGTCTACTAGAATTTTAAAAATGTTCAGTGTTAAATAAATATTTTTAAATTGTTGTTTTGTACAGGATTTCTTTGAAAAGCAAGACAAAACTGTAAAAAGGAAATATTGGATATTTAATTTATGCAAAGGTGAAAAAAATTGTCAAAATACATGGGGGAAAAACATGAAAAACCAGTGTTTAATTTTCTTCGGCTTTGGCATTGGCTTCGGCCAAGAATTTTCATTTCGGTGCATCACTAAAGAAAAGAGAAAAAAAGAGGAAAAATACAAAGAGTAAAACTATTTAAAATTAAGGAAGGAAATTAGCTCCTGCGCTACAAAATAAAAATGACTGAGGGATAACTGAAATGGTAATTTACAGTTGAGGTAAGAACTTATAGCCCCTTGGTAAAGCAAAGAAGGTTATGGAAATACATTATATTATATAAACCAATTATACACTAGAGAAATACAAGTTTTTACATAAACAATATTAAAGTGTTCACAAACTTTCGCCATTTTATTTGTTTTTGTTTCATATAAAATTGTATAGTATAATGCTCCATTTCCTTCCTAAAAGAAAAAACAAGGTTTTATTATGCAGGGGAACTTATATGTGTGAATATAAAATGTTGCATGTAAAAAAAAAAAAAAAAAAAATCATGTAGATGTGACTGAGCTTTTCTTTGCTGTTCTCCTATGTATATATTTCTATAACAAACTAAATGATTATCAATATGTTGTACAATTTTGTCACAGACATCTTGCCAAAATAGTTTTACAAAAGGCCAATGCCAAAATAATGTACCACTGTTTGAGAGCAACTAAAATCAATATCAGATTTAAATTTAATCAAATAATATTTGGCTGGATAAATCCTGGGTATAATTTTGAATGATCCTTCTTTAATCTTGTTTGTAATTAAATATCGATTAGGTATTATTATCCAAACCTTTTTCCAAACAATATCGTCTGTCAATTGATTCCAATATGAATAAACATTAGGCAAAGAAACAACGACTCGTTCAAATAAAGCTTTTAAAGAACTGTTGTGTGATGTTTATTCTCAAGTCTCGAGAGATTTTGCAAAATTTCCTGTGTTCACAGTCAGGTCTCCACACGACACACTATAAGATTCCAGTTTCTTACTGTATGTCCAGAATTTTGCCTTCACTTTTTGCCCTACAATTTTTATTCCAATGCATCACTAATTTCATTCTAATCTCTTAAATAATCATAAAGCACTGCTTGCTCCACAGCAGAATGTTTTACCCCACAAGATGAACCTACATTCTGTTTTTACTGAGAGTAACAAGCCTCCTACAAAATTGTAAAAATAGAGCCCTTCAGCTTCCTCTGTAAAACTGACAGTGCTCAGGAATGCAGGTTTTAATGAGGCAAATTAAACCAACTGATGCAATTTTTACATAAGGTTCACGGTTAGAAATCAGTATGCCGGCTTGGTTCAGTCCTGCAATGAACAAGATATCTTTCATCCATTATTGATGCGGTGAGCGAGCGCTCTACCCCTGAAGGCACGCTAGGATTCCCAGAGCCCGGTCTGCCATCAAAGGCTCTTCTATAATCTCTGCTTTTCTCTTTCTCACTCATCTCGCTCTCTCTCTCTCTTTCTTTCTTTCTTACTCTGTTTTACCCTGCTAACATTTTATGACTCATCTTATCCATTGACTGGATTTATATGAACTAGGTTTAATGAAGACTTAATTATCCAATTATTTGCATCATTATATGGGTGTTAAGATCATACTGTGTTGGCTAAAGCCTCGGTAATTAAGACATTAATAACTCAAGACTTAAGAAGCTCATGTATGCAGTTAGGTATTGTGTTTGCTGTACACACTTCATAGAGTAAACAGATGCTGCTGGTCTTTATTTGCATCAGTTCTTCTCAACTGGTTTGTTCTGAAAATGGGGAAAATTCTTAATGCAAATAATAAACTAAACCATATGTTTGTGTATAGTTAGGACAGAAAAACAAATATTTTAAAAGGGAGGAAAAATTGTTTGCAGTATTGCAAAAACATCCCAACACTTTTTTTTGAGAGCGAAAGAGAGTACTTGTTTTGTGTATTGAATTGACTCCTGAGATAATCAAATAACCAAAAAACAATGTTGTAAAGACAGTTTTGGATTTGGACAAGTACAGACTTTGTTATAGGCTTAAATTAAGATTTCTTTCACCTTTTTTTTCTCTCTGTATTTTTCTATATGATATTTATGAATGCCATCACTGTGCCTGATGTGTTATTGTTCCTATGGTATGATGGAGCAATATTGGACTTGTTGTTTAAGGGGAGACACTGCAGGCAAAAACGCTGTTTTTTCATGCACCTGTCAAGTTTGAGATTTTGGACTTTTTGGTTTTCCATAGTGTGTTTTTTTTTTCAGACCAGAGGAAAGAAAACATACAAAAAGTGTTTCTTTTATAGCACTTGTGTCAATAGATTTCAATTACAATGCATATTTTTAAAGGCTGTTTTCTCAAAATGAGTTTTTTTTCTTCTACACTGAGCCATAAATCTCCACTTCAGTAACACTTACACACACCGAACTTCACATTTTTATACATGTCTATATCCTGACGGATTTTAAAGAGGGATTTGTTCACATATAATTTGCTTGAATTTATAGAACATTTTATTCCCCAAATAAATGATTAAAAAGTATAGTGTTTCCTGTCTGTTTTATTCTGAATTATGTCATTCCCTTTGTAAAAACATTTGACTCTAATATGTAAAAAAAAAAATTAACAAGAATTTTGAAACAGACTAGAAATGTATGCAAATTTTTCATTAAATAATGTCTCATTTGCATATTTAAACCTAACATTTTAGAAAACTTGCAATACAAAAAAATGTTTGCAATTATCAAAGTAATCAATCAACTGGGTAAGTAAGGTGAGAACTATTAGTACTCACATCTTGTGTATTACTTCAAGAAACATCTGTGAGCCTAAATCCCATATTGTAAATTGAATTAAAAAAAAGAATTGCAAATGTCTTTCTTTCTTTATATTTAATTGTTTTCGTTTTTGAAAACATTTGTTTCCTTTCTGATGATGAACCAGGCATAGTGTTGGAGCACCACTTCATGTACAATACAAAACATAACAGTGTGAGTGCGCTCTTATTTATATTATCATATTTCAGAAAATCCAGTCATAAAGCAAATAATTTCCCCACGCCAATGTTGCATTGTTTCCAAGTTGTTTGTGCAAATTCCCCAAGAGAAAGCAGTTCAGTTTGAAGCACAAATGCGCAGGAGATTTAAAAATAAGGCTTGCGAAATTATTAGTCTTTGTAATGTTGTTGAGAACACAGTACCGTCAGTTTATGAGAGGTGCCGGTACACAAGAATAATTCCTGGTACTGTGGAAAGCATAATTGCCTTGTAGCGCTGAGTACAGACCTATTTAGAGCACCGAGGACAAATACATGAGAACAAAATGTTCATTAATGGCTGAAGTGTTCTTTTAACTCGCATACCCAAGGCCACAAATGCCTTTAGCCTTACAATATAAAAGAATTCTTCTTTTTGTTACTTTTATCTAGGCATTTAAAATAAAGACAACTTCAGGACAACCTTGTGTGTTTTTGTTGTATGTCAGAAATATAACTGCCTGTTATGAGTTTAGGGGTAACGCAAGCTACGTAATAATATTACTTTTTCAAGTAACTAGTAAAGTAACGCATTACTTTTTAATTGACAAGAAAATATCTGAGTTACTTTTTCAAATAAGTAACGCCAGTTACTTTTATCCCCAATTTATTGCTTAAAAGCTCTGCTGTCCCCATGTTGAGAGAAATCGTGAGTAAGATGTTACTTTAGTTCTAGAGCAAATGTGAACATGCATTAATTCATCTCACTCACTAAAAAAAAACTTATACAGTATTCCTCAAAATGAATAAAAACCTGCAATAATTAAACGTTAAATAATACAAATATCCTTTATGTATTTAATCCCATTTTATTAACCGATGTCTTTACTGCCGACCTTCGATGATCCAATTCATCCATACTAATAAGCAAAAATGACTCAAGATAATCTAACATTTGTTTTCCTTTGTTTATTGCAAAAGAGTTTACATTTTTTCTTCTGCGGTCTACTGTTTTAAATATACTTTTCTCTAAGCCTGAGGCTTTTGGTGTGAAAAGGCTTTTACATTTGCAAAAAATTGAACTTTTTATATTAAAAACAAACAAGCAAGCCCTGCTTAGATTTAAAAAGTAACGCGAACGTAATGTAACGCATTAATTTCCATAAAAAGTAACTAAGTAACTCAATATTGTAATGCCTTACTTTTAAAAGTAACTTTCCCCAACACTGGTTATGAGTATAAAGCTGTATTCAGGGCAAAGAAATAACATGCACACAGAAACGGGTCTGTGTTATAAAAATATACAGTATTGCCTCACCCTTACCTATAACTCCATTTCACCAGATTTGACGCATATTCAGCAGTGATCCGAGTGTTGCAGGTGTTTGGTTGTATGTTAAGCCACTTCTCAGACGATATACCTTCTGTAATCTGAGGAGCATTTGCCACCTACTGACTGCAATCTGCAATCACATGAACACCGGATCCTTTCAGGAGCTACTGAGTTCTGTAAACTATTAGTGCACTAAGCAGATACAGCAGTGATTCTCAGTTTGTTTGTCTTTTTTAAATGGCCATGATACACATTGTAAATTGAAATGTGTTTCATGAATAAGGTCCCTTGAGGGAATTACTATAAAAGATTTATTGAATGTGTATTGAATTCTCAACTCTTTCAGATCAGAGCACTTGATTAAAAAAAAGCTTCTAGCTCTGAGAAACATTAAGATGAATTTAAAAATCTTTGATGCAGATACAAAACCATACATGAAAGCAAAAGAATATAACATTGGTACTGAGGCGAGGAGCAGGAGAAATTAACAACATTATTAATGTAGGCGTACTCCAGGCTATTACAGCTTCAAGCTTCGTCCTTTGATATATTTCCCGACTCATTACTTTTGCATGGCTGAGAGTTTAATCACCACCTAACGCTCAACATCTTCAGTATCCCGCCGCACTCCCCAGAATGCTGAACTTGGTTTTGCTGAGACGCCGCTTGCATTCTAATAAGAGTCAAGGAGCAACCCAGACACTCCGGATGCCTCTGTGCCGCTGGTCAGGCAAAGAGGACACGGAAAAGTTGAGTCTTTTATTCAATTTCACTAAGATAGCCTGCCAAAGCAAAGTGTTAATGAAAAGACTCACAAATCAATCGGAGAGTATTAGCATAACGCAAACCCTTTCTTTAAATCTCTTTCAGCGAGAGGAACATCAAAGGGGTTTCTTTTCCCAGGTAGCTGGGACAAAATGCATCGGAACAAGACAAGGAACCAGAACCAAGCCTGGAGGAAGAACACAGACTCATCCCTGTCTGACACTTTTGCGGTCTTCATCAAATAAAGCTGTAGCTGAGAGAGACTGTTTTGTTTGCTGCATTATATCGATAATCTCCCCGTTTTTTAAGCAGTGAACTGGATTGGGAAAAAAAGAGTTTAGAGATTGCTCTGTCAAAGATATGTTTTTTATAAATGTTTTAGAGCTGAGAACAACTAGGAAACCACATTCCATATAGAAATGTCCATGACTTTTTAAGCACCTAATCTTTTCCAGACCTGTTCATCACATTTTTTTAAATGATGTTTCCCTCTTGTTGTTACAGTCACTATTGAAACACCTAGTTAAAGATTTATAAACATTGTAAATAAACAATGTGCTATTTATTTCACTTGAATAAAAAACAGTTTATTTACAAGTTACTATATGAAGAACATTTTTTAGATTCCCTGGCAAAATATTTTTAACAATGATCTTTTTCCGCTAACTTGTTTACTTGGTGACCTCTCCAATGTTCATGAAGCACGCGTCAATCGCAAAAGTGTCTAAAAATTTTATTGGCCATATTATGTCTTGCTGATTTATTGAAGAAATAAACCAGATTGGCCTCACTACAGATGAAAAGGTACAACAGCATCAGAACTAACCAACCACAAAAGCATGCAGACACACGTTCACTTAGCTACCTAAAATATGCAACTAGTTATAGTCTTAAGTAGCATGGGTATATTTGTGGCAATAGCCAAAAATATATTGTATGGCTCAAAATGGTAGATTTTTCTTTAATGATCATGTTCCATGAAGATATTTAGTAAATTTCCTACCATAAATATATCAAAACTTAATTTTTGATTTGTAATATGCATTGCTAAGAACTTATTTTGGACAACTTGAAAGGCGATTTTCTCAATATTTTAATTTTTTGGCACCCTCAGATTTTAGATTTTCAAATAGTTGTATGTCGTCCAGATATTGTCCTATTCTAACAAACCATACATCAATAGAAAGCTTATATATTCATCTTATGACTGGTTTTGTGGTCCAGGGTCACATATTGTTTTTCAAACAATGATGTTTCCATAAGGAGGGTTTCAGCTCACTTCTGGGTACAAATTTGTCCCAAACACACACACACACACACACACACACAAAATATACTCAGTAAATGTAGATTTTCAGTAAATCTGTCTAGAAAAACACCCAAGTCTGCACACAAGCAGATGAAAACACGTATTACCAAAGCTGTTAACTGATTTAAAAACACTGTGCATAGAGAAGAGAGAGAGGACACCAGAACGATTATATGGAGAAATTAAGATTTAAAAAAGGAGAAAAATATGATAGTGTGAATGCCATGAGAAATCAAATATCAGAAGAAATTACCCAAGGGGTTTCACATGACATAAGCTTATACATCCTTCTGTAATTCAGATTAATAATGACCTCTACCTTCGTGAGCATACAAAGACATGACAAACAGGGATAAAATAATTATAGCAGATTATATAACTGAAATGCAGTAGTGGCTTAAAAATCTTAATAATAATGTACTTACAATTACTAAGGCATTTTTAACTTAAAGGGTTTGCTGCACTTAATGGGCCCTGTGCTAGACTTTTATAGTTAAAAAATCCATTAATGCCGCAAAACAGTGAGCTTATCTTTTTATCAAAGTTGGTTTAGAACCAAAAACTATTGTAGTTTTAAGTACATTGGCATGCAATTTAACTATGGTATATGATATAGTTCAGTAGCCTGCAGCAGCCTAGTACCATGGTAATACCGTCTAACAGCATCAGTGCACCATGTCACCGGTACAGAACTTCATAAGGCGATTTGGTCAAAGTTGCATAACAATACACCACTCGACGATGTCTTATTTTCGTTAAACGTTGATGTATTGTCATAGGGAATAATGCTGCACTCACCTGCCGATCACAGTGGATGGCGACATGCTCACTTTCACTTTCTTCACGCACACAAGGCGCGCTTTTTTGTTGGTTTGTCTTCTTTCGCCCGCTTGAATCGCCAACGGTCTGTAACGGCCAGTAAGATCCTCCGTTCGACCGAGCCGCCCCGCTCACGGTGAGTTTTCTGTCAGAAAAGCGCCGTAGCAGGTGCAGGAGGTGGGTGTACTGTGCTAATGTCATGATCTGAGGAGAGACCCCTCCTCACCCCGGCTCTCCTCCTCTATCTCAGCGCCCCGGAGCAGCTGTGACAGATCGGGGGAGTCCCCGGGTTAACCGAGAGAAAACTGGAGGTTGAGTTACAGGCTAAAGTTTACGGAAATTAACCATTTCACAATGGTGAGGACAGTTGAAGAAGGGCATTTGTCGCAAAACCACCGTAACCACAAAGTTAATTTGCACCAAAAAAAAAAAAAAACATGTTTAATTAGAAACAGCATTTCAGTCACTCTTGAGACTCTTGAGACATGGGACAAAACATGTCCAGCAATTATAACTGCTATTAGTTTTAAAAATACAGATATTTTCAATTGTAAATGTTATGGGGATTAATAATATAGAATGTATTTAACACAATTATCCCCTTCAAATGAATTTTATCATTAGCCTATTATGTGAAATCTGTGACACTTATTGTCTTCTCACTACATCTAAAAATGTGTGTCCACAGAGAAGGGTTTCATTCATATGCTATAAAATGGATACAGTTTTTTTTTTTTTATGATTAAAACAAAGACCTTGTTTTATCAAAATCAACACTTAAAGGGATAGTTCACCCAAAAATGAAAATTTGATGTTTATCTGCTTACCCCCAATGCATCCAAGATGTAGGTGACTTTGTTTCAGAAAAACACAAATGAAGATGTTTAATGAAAACCGGTGCAGTCTGCCAGCCTTATCATAGACGTGGATGGGCACCAAACCTTTAAAAGTAAACAAAAACATGCACAGACAAATCCAAATTACACCCTGCGGCTCGTGACGATACATTGATGTCTTAAGACACGAAACGATCGGTTTTTGTGAGAAACTGAACAGTATTTATATCATATTTTGCCTTTGATACACAGCCACGTCCATCTGTCATGAGCACGAGTTTGGCATCAGTCACGTCACATGAGCACGCGCTCTAACGTAGAATACGCAAACGCCGGAAGCGATCTGTTGCATGTATACGACACTCATTGTTTACACAGTGCACAGAGATTGTGGGTATAGCGGCTATACAAAATGGTAATTACTTGCGCGTATCCTGGTTGTTTAAACCGATTTAAAGCTAAAAGATTACGTTTGCTTGCGCAAACTCATCCGGGACTTTTCACTGATTTCCCCTTACGGCGTTTGCGTATTCTACGCTAGAGCGCGTGCTCATGTGACGTGACTGATGCCAAACTCGTGCACATGACAGATGGGCGTGGCTGTGTATCAAAGGTAAAAAATGATATAAATACTGTTCAGTTTCTCGCAAAAACCGATCGTTTCGTGTCTTAGGACATCAATGTATCGTCACGAGCCGCAGGGTGTAATTTGGATTTGTCTGTGCATGTTTTTGTTTACTTTTAAAGGTTTGGTGCCCATCCACGTCTATGATAAGGCTGGCAGACTGCACCGGTTTTCGTTAAAAATCTTCGTTTGTGTTTTTCTGAGGAAAAAAAAGTCACCTACATCTTGGATACATTGGGGGTAAGCAGATAAACATCAAATTTTCATTTTTGGGTGAACTATCCCTTTAATATTATCTTATATCAAAGCAAGGTTGTTTTTCAGTGACACATGTATTTAATATGGTTTGGAAGTTGTGTCCTCACTTTTTGTCAACACCGTTAAAATGTAATAAAATCAGGGAATATCATGGGCAACTGTCACTCTAAAGGACCCCCTTGCCACAGTCCTCTTCTGCAGAGTACATCAATGGCACACAGGCTCTGCTAAGTTTGATCGTTTTAAAATATTTTAATTCCAATGTTAATATTTCCTGTGTCACAACCATGATATGTCAACACCATCTTCCAATTTCTGAGAAAATGATTTGAAATATTTAGATCATTTTATTCTCCTGAAGAAGGTCCCATTAGCCTCTAACATCAACAGAAAAAAAATTGGCTACAACATGAACTCCATTTGTTTTGTGAAAGAAATGGCAAATTTGTCACCACCATAAGGTTTTGTGTTCCAATGATATATCAAAATACTTAAATGTGACTCTTGAATAGAAACTTTATAAACAGTAACATACTCACTGTTGTGGTTGTTTTAATACAGTAATTAATTGATTCAATGGATTTGATAGTTAAAGTAACTACAAATTCAGGTTTTGGTCAACTCCATCAGTTCTGTCACCTCCGTCAGATGAATATTTTGATGATATTTCGTTAAGATATTTTATATTTGTTGTGGAATTGTTGGTCAGATGTGAAAGTGTAATCTGTCTTACTATCATGAGAATGTGTTTTGAAATTAAAACATCTAGAAAGCTGTTAAAGATAAAGTTAAAATCATATTACACAGTCCAAGTTAAAAAACATAAAAAAAGAGAAAAGTCAGGAGGTTGTATCAAAGCATAGCTCAGTAGCTTAGTACATATAAGATACATAAATGTAGTTTCCTTTGTCTGACTACAAGGTTTTATTTTTTAAATTTTGCACCCTGTTTTGTCCCACTTCTCAAGAATGACTGAACAGCATTTTTTTCTTATAAACGCTGACAGATTTGTTGAGAGAGGCAAGTATGTGCTAACACAGTGGTGGTACCTTGGTATTAGTACTTCTGTCCTCAGAAAATGGGGGAGAATGGGGTTGCAACACTTTTTGCATTTCCTTTAGTTTTCAGAGACCGTTTGTATTAGAAAGCCAAAATTTTAATACAATAAATTCACATCTGTCAACTTACTCATCCATATTGCTGCAATCTGTGTACATATGATAATATACGTACAATTTACACTTGAATAGACAAAGTGAAATGTTGCAACTGTCCCAAAAGCAGGGGACATAGTTGCAGACAAAGGCAACTTGTTCTTGAGTGTTCACAGACTTTGACCATTCCAGGCAGACAGCTTACGCATAGCAGCCCATAGAAACAGCCGGTAATAGGGTATCTACCTGCATATCTTTGTAATCAAGTCACCTTTGTTTATATAGCGCTTTTAACAATACAGATTGTGTCAAACATTTTTACAGTATTAAATAGGAATATAGTCTGTCAATAATGCATATGGACAATAGTAAACAGTTCAGTTCATCATTGAATTCAGTGATGTCATCATCCATCTCAGTTCAGTTTAAATAGTATCTGTGCAATCAAGTCAACCATATCGCTGGAAACTAAGTGCCCCCAACTCAGAGACGACAGCAGCAAGAAATCAAAACCCCATCAGTTGCAGAAATGGAGGAAAAAAAACTTAGGAGAAACCAGACTCAGACAGGATGACAGTTTTCCTCCGGCCAGGTAAACCAGCAGTTTATTCCATGCTGCAGCAAAGTCAGATTGTGCAGAGGACTCATCTGTACTACATTAAAGAGTTACAATATACACACCTTAAAGGGATAGTTCACCCAAAAATGAAAATTTGATGTTTATCTGCTTACCCCCAGGGCATCCAAGATGTAGGTGACTTTATTTCCTCAGCAGAACACAAACGAAGATTTTTAACGAAAACCGGTGCAGTCTGTCAGCCAAATCATGGACGTGGATGGGCACCAGACTTTTAAAAGTAAACAAAAATATGCACAGACAAATCCAAATTACACCCTGCTGCTCGATCGGTTTTTGCGAGAAACAGAACAGTATTTATATCATTTTTTTATCTTTGATACACAGCCACGTCCATCTGTCATGAGCACGAGCTTGTCATCCGGATCGTGACATGTGAACACGCTCTGGCGTAGTATACGCAAACACCGTAAAGGGAAATCAGTGAAAAGTCCCGGATGAGTTTGCGCAAGCAAACGTAATCTTTTAGCTTTAAATCGGTTTGAACAATCAGGATAAGCGCAAGTAATTACCATTTTGAATAGCCGCTATACCCACAATCTCTGTGCACTGTGGAAACAATGAGTGTCGTATACATGCGACAGATCGCTTACGGCGTTTGCGTATACTACGACAGAGCGCGTTCACATGTCACGATCCGGATGACAAGCTCGTGCTCATGACAGATGGAGTGGCTGTGTATCAAAGGTAAAAAATGATATAAATACTGTTCAGTTTCTCACAAAAACCGATCGTTTCATGTCTTAGGACATCAATGTATCATCACGAGCTGCAGGGTGTAATTTGGATTTGTCTGTGCATGTTTTTGTTTACTTTTAAAGGTTTGGTGCCCATCCACTCATATTATTTGGCTGACAGACTGCACCGGTTTTCGTTAAAAATCTTCGTTTGTGTTCTGCTGAGGAAACAAAGTCACCTACATCTTGGATGCCCTGGGGGTAAGCAGATAAACATCAAGTTTTCATTTTTGGGTGAACTATCCCTTTAAAGAATTAGTTCACTTTCAGAACAAAAATTTAAAGATAATGTACTAACCCTCTTGTCTTCCAAGATGTTCATGTCTTTCTTTCTTCAGTTGTAAAGAAATTATGTTTTTTGAGGAAAACATTTCAGGATTTCTCTCCATATAATGAACTTCTATGGTGCCCCCAAGCTATTTAAGGTTAAGAAGTATAAAACAACCGGTCATTCCGCTAGATTAGACCCTTCTTCCTCCGCTGGGATCGTTTAGAGCCCTTTGAAGCTGCGTTTAAACTGCATTTTGGAAGTACAAACTTAGAACCATAGAAGTCCATTATATGGAGAGAAATCCTGAAAGGTTTTCCTCAAAAAACATAAATTCTTTACGACTGAAGAAAGAAAAACATGCACATCACGGATGACATGGGAGTGACTACATTATATGTAAATTTTTGTTCTGAACCTATAATGATATTTAACAAACTGTACAATTTTTTTAAACAACATCAGTCATCAAAAAGCCTGACTACAACATCCTATATATGCTCCATATTCAGTGCATTGTAGGTTGAACAGTGTAAAAGCTTGAGAGAAGCTCAGGTGTGTGTGTCTTGCTCAGTAATAGACACAGGGCTGAGTGGAGTGGAGCCAGTGGTGTTATTATCCTGACGGATGAATCCACACGACAGTTTGGAGCATCTGCCATTCCCTCATTAATGATCACTTTCCTCTCATGCCCTCCCCAGCATCCGCCTCTCTCTCGTTTTCCTCTCTCTTTCCTTCGACAGTGGCAAAGGATGATGTTGTAATCAGCACAGGGGCTGAGTGAGCATCTCTCTTTACAGTGAGACTGTGCCTTCAACAGCAGAAGAAAGGAAAGACTGATACTGCTGTGGAAAAGGAAACTCCTCTTTTTGACACTCTATCAGCTCACAGCTCCTTATCTCTCCCATTTACCGACCAACCTCACAATTACCTCAGAGTCTGCATTCACAATCACCCAACAGACGATTAGTCTCTCTCTCTCTCGTTCTCTCTCTCTCTCAATTTAACTTTTGATTTCATTTTAATTTAAAGTACTTTTTGTCATGATTGTTTAGTTTACAGTTTTGCCAAAGCATTAAATAAAAATGAGTAATTACAAGAAATATAAACTATAACAACACCAAACAAGAATAAATTATAAAATAAGGTAAATAATGAATAAAAATAAGTAAATAAAAACAACAAAAGCAAATAATAATTAATGGCTAACTGTTAGCCATCTTCTCTAAACTGAAAGCTGTGGGATGAGATTTTGTCAAAGTATTTCTCTCTCATCTCTTTGTATACTGTGAAGGAGAAAGCGTGACAGCAGAAAGAAAGGAAAGCAGACACAGATAAACTACCAAAGGTAGAATGAGTTTGTGCTCACTTTAACCCATGTCAAAGTGAGGACAGTCTCTTCTTTTTTGTTTATCTGTGTTTGCTTTATTATTATTATTATTATTTATTTTTATTTTATTTTTTTATTTTTTTGTGATCACCGAGCCTGTATTTTGCGTACAGATGCTGTGCCATATTGTGTTTTCTGTTTAGGGCACGATGACATTCATGTTTACTTATTTTTACTTTTATTTTCCCAGTTTTCCAAATATGAATTGGCTTAATTGTCCATTGCAGTGTCTCTTGCATGACAAGTCATTCAAACACATGGTGCTGAAGTGAAAAGAAGTATATGTTTTAAAAATGTCAGGTTTTCCCCATTGCATTGCCCGTGTCTCTGGAAGATGAGGGAACTGTCAGCATGGCAGAACAATCACCAGCTTCCATTTTGCAGATGACATTCAAGACTGTGCAGAGCTACCTTAGAGAAAGACATTCTTTCTAAGACAGAGAATCACATAATAATGTAATCACAACTCAAGAGAAAAAAAGAGTATATATACACATGTATTAAATAAATTCAATGGACACAGACTGAAGTAGTTTAAGTCTTTGGTTCTTTTAATTGTGATGACTTCACTCACATTTAACAAATTAGAAAATGGTGACATGCCAATCAGCTAATCAACTCAAAACACCTGCAAAGGTTTTCTAAGCCTTCAAAATGGTCTCTCAGTTTGGTTTGGTTCACTTGGCACAATCATGGGGAAGACTTCTGATCTGACAGTTGTCCAGAAGACAATCATTGACACCCTTCACAAGGAGGGTAAGCCACAGACATTCATTGCCAAAGAAGCTGGCTGTTCACAGAGTGCTGTATCCAAGCATGTTAACAGAAAGTTGAGTGGAAGGAAAAAGTTTGGAAGAAAAAGATGCACAACCAACTGAGAGGACCGCAGCCTTGAGAAGCTTGTCAAGCAAAATTGCTTCAAGAATTTAGGTGAACTTCACAAGGAATGGACTAAGGCTGGAGCCTCAAGAGCCACCACACACAGACGTGTCAAGCAATTTGGCTACAGTTGTCGTATTCCTCTTGTTAAGCCACTCCCAAACCACAGACAACATCAGAGACATCTTACCTGGGCTAAGGAGAAGAAGAAGTGGACTGTTGCTCAGTGGTCCAAAGTCCTCTTTTCAGATGAGAGCAAGTTTTGTATTTCATTTGGAAACCAAGGTCCTAGAATCTGGGGGAAGTGTGGAGAAGGTCATAGCCATGCTTTTTAAAGATGCTGATTTCATTTTCCAGCAGGATTTGGCACCTGCCCACACTGCCAAAAGCATTAAATGACCATGGTGTTGGTGTGCTTGACTGGCCAGCAAACTCACCAGACCTGAACCCCATTGAGAATCTATGGGGTATTTTCAAGAGGAAAGGAAAGAGACCAAAAAATACAGATGAGCCAAAGGCCACTGCCAAAGAAACATGGGCTTCCATACCACCTCAGCAGTGCCACAGACTGATCACCTCCATGCCACGCCGAACTGAGGCAGTAATTAAAGCAAAAGAAGCCCCTACCAAGTACATATACCGTAAATGAACATACTTTCCAGAAGGCCAACGATTCACAATTTTTTTTTTTAATTGGTCTTATGAAGCATTCTAATTTGTTGAGATAGTGATTTGGTGGGTTTCATTTGTGAGCCAAATCATCACAATTAAAAGAACCAAAGACTTAAACTACTTCAGTCTGTGTGCATTGAATTTATTTAATACACAAGTTTCACAATTTGAGTTGAATTACTGAAATAAATGAACTTTTCCATGACATTCTAATTTATTGAGATGCACCTGTATATATATTTGGTATATACAGTTCGTTCTGAACCTGTAATTTGCCGAACAAGTTTAAAGAGCTTTGAAAAATAGTATAACAGAAACTAGGGCAGAGTGGGGAGAGGAGTTTTTGCCTGGAGCAAGGACAAATTTTGAATGTCATATAATCTGCAGGGTCATGTTTAGAGTTTTTGGGGCCCTAAGCAAGTCCACGATTACTCAGAGCAGGGATACTCACAAAAGTGAGCAAGCAGGGTCCTGGCATAATGGAAAACCCTATGTGGGGCTTAATTGGAATGATTACAGAATGCTTTAAATAGTCCAGAGTGAAGCTTGATGTGGAACTACTTTTGGATGGGTGGGAAAAAATGTCAATTTATTCAAATTTTGTCTGAAAAGTAAGCTACTTAATATTAACTTATTTGAATGGAATCAAATAATCAAATCAGAATTCACAAATTGTGTTGTTGAACTTAATTTAAGCATTGCTGAATTACCTGCAGCCTCCTGCCTATGGCTGAATCACAGCAGTGCTGACAGCAGCACTCTTGCTTGTGTGATGTCGCTTAACCTTACTCTGGCCTTCGTCATTTAAGGGAAGAACTTATCTAAGGGTTGCCCTACATGGCTACTGTGTTCATGTTAAATTTTTCATTTGAGCCTAACCCATGCCATGTATTTAATATTAGCTTTATTAGGTTTTTATTTGATGCGGGATGGTCTAAATCCAGTATATGAATAGATCATTACAAAGAACTAAAAAAGACAAGGTTGTTGTAATCTGGTGGTACTAGCAAAACATATCCAGCTTTTAAAATTAAAATTTTGTTCTTCGCACATCTGCAGAATATACAGATGACCTTCACAATGTAATCTGTTATGCACACTGTCAGATGGCAGTATTTTTCTTTGTTTAATGAACCTCCAGGGAGTGTTTTTTCCCTTTCCAGCCATAGCAACACAATAATTGAAAGACATCATTCTTGTTTTCTACACCTTTCACTCTGCAGTGCATTATGTGTTATCTCCTCCAGCAGGCCATGCATTGCATTCAAACGCCTGTATGTGATTGGCGGCTCACATCAAAAAGTGTTCACATGGGAAATGCTTAAAAAAGGTGATGTGTAGAGCTTTGTGAGGAAGTAAACCAGTGTTTGATGCATTATGTCCTCAAAAAACATGTAGCAAATATATGGCCATCATTAGCTTGCTCAGTCTACAGTCATTTTGAGGTGTTGCTCCCTCTAGTGGTACAATCAGAGTGCCGTCATAAAGGGAATATGTTTTCAGCTTGAGATGGATCATAGTCTGAAGATAAAAAATTGGAGTCTGTGACATCATTAAACCAATTTCCTGTGAAATCTGTAAACTTAAATCTGACTTGCTCTGACTTCCTGCAATTGGCGTCAACTTGTCTAGACTGTAAATTGGGGCAAAAACCTGTGAAGTGTATTCCAGCCTTAACACACAATCTGTTGTTTAACTGAAGAAAAAGTAATTCTTTAAAAAGCTAAACATCTTATCGAAACAAGTTAAATTAATCCATGATCCAAACGAGTAGGCATGTACAAATCTAAAAACTGAAATAAAAATTACATTAATGATTGAGGCTATGAAACTTAATGGCATCTTTTATCCTATGTTTATTTCTTTAGACTATTCATTTAGTCTTCATGTAAAATTTGTCATATTAGGGATTTTAAAAAGGTTTCCAGGCATAATAAATATGCTAATCAGTCCAGCAATCATCATAAAATAATAATTGAAATTGATTTATTATTGTCTGGAGAATATAGTTTTTCCATAGAAAACCACGGAAAAAAGTCATCATCAAAAAGTTTGAGGACACTGAAATGCACACATCATATGGCCTCTGGCCACGGATGGGCAGTATTTTAAAAACATGTATTTGAAATACAAAATACTAAAAATCAAGTGTATTTTGCATTTAAATACATTTAATCTTAGGATTTTTATATTCTCAAAACACAAAAATACTTTTTGCCAATCAACCTCCTTATTAGACTGCTGATTTCCTGCAGGGATGGGCAGCAGGGCTCGCAAAATTGGGCTACCAAAATGTTTGACCGGACTGCCCGACGGGCTGTCGTAAAGTACAGGGCTCCTGAGGACTCCTCAATTTAGTTGTATCAAATTTAAGGCCATTAAAAGTTTTAAATATGTTATATAGTAAAAGAAAAATCTTAATCATAATATTAAGGGGTCTTACAGTTGAGAACGGAAAGACGAGAATCGCGATAGGGCTGGATAAAACTTCAAAAGGCAATTATGTCATTGAATAAAAATATACGTACGGCATGTTTCAAAGTCAAAACGCCACACGGAAGTCTTTATATGAATGTAACTGAAGGGAACCGACTGTCCTCAGAAACGTATCGTCGGTAATTTCATTTCCTAAAGCGACACCTACAGAGAGTTAATGTGAAAGAAGTTAATGCGCCTTCTAAAAATATAAAAAAACAATTAAGACAGTAATATTTATGTTTTGAATAAATATAATAAATTATATAGGCCTACTTAATTTATCTCTTTTAAATGGTATAAAAGTTGAAATGCCATTGTATAAGATATTTTGTTTTTGTGTGAACCTGTATCTGAATTATAAAATCATTTTATGACTGAATATTATATTGTACATTGTTCAACTCCACTCATACTGTGTTCGTTTTACTTGTGCAGCTCTTCAAAATAAAGAAATTGCCTTAAATTGACATTATTATTAAATTAAAATTCTGCAGATAAACTAAATAGTGAAATAAAATTCCTTCCTTGATACACTGTAAAAAACAATCTATAGAATCTACTCAATAAAATGGGGTAAACTGATGTAACAATTTGCACAGTTTGTTTGGGTAGATTCTATCCTATATATCTGAGTAAAGAATACCTGAATTGATCAGCTAAGACAAACTAAAAAAAGTAGGTAAAGTCTACACAGCAAAAAGCCCAGTATTAAATGAACTCTCCCAATAGTTTGAGTCCATACTCAAGAGTATTAAAATGAATACTGAAGCAGTGTTAGAGTTATTGAGGTAATTAAGTGATTCATTGATTGGTGATTGACCATTATTAAAGACCTGGGCCCGTATCCCTAAAGATTCTGAGAATCCTCTCAGAGAGCTCCTAACTTAACCTAAAAATTCCTTGCCAGGAATTTTAGCTTAGAAGTGATTCCAGAACATTTTCAGTGAACTCTGAGCAAGGAATGGATGGAAAATCCTATCTTAGTGAGGAGGTGTGGTTGACCCCGTTGCTAGGTATGAGTCATCATTTCAAAAGCCGTGATTGGTTGATCCTACAAGTTTGATGAAAATGAACTTTTGGTGATAATGAGCAAAGGATGTACCCTCAAATCAATAAACATAATTGTACACTTGAATCTTATGCAGACTGTAATTGTAAATAATATTTCACATTCAAGAAAATATCTGGAAAATGAATAGTAAGCTGTAGGGGTTATAGCTTAACATTAGAATCTAAAATATGTCAAAACTTAAGCTCATTACACCCTGTTCAAATAATGATTCGTGTCTTATTTGCTCATATTAATATCCTAGCTGGCATATATTGTACTTTCACTCCCATATGGACCCCATTGAAAACAAGATGTCCTATCTCAAAGGGGCTGTCCTTAATGAAGTAGAAATTGCAACGTTACAACTCAGTGTGGTCTTAACAAGGATAACACGGCTCAGCTTTTATCAATGTCTGTGATTGCTGGCTGGTCTATTTATGAAGGCTTGTTAACAAATATCCTACAAACACAGAAAATGGCCATGTTGTGCAGCTGCTTAGGGGAACTCCTAAGCCACTAAAAGTCCTCTTCCCTGCTCTTAGCAGATCTCGCCTTAGGAGCCCTTTTAAGCGCTAGGAATCTTGAGGAATAGCTTTTATATTAACTGGGATTTTCGTGTCACTTTTAGGGGAAATTCTAAGAAAACGTCATGACTCTGAGAATTTTCTTAGAATTTGGCCGCTAGGAGCCACTTTTTGCACAAAAATTCTTTAGGGATACGGGCCCTGATGTTAAAAAGCAGAATCACCAAAAGGAGAAAATCTAATTTTGTAAGTCACCATTATAGAAGTCAGTGTTAGCATTAGTTTAGCTCTTTACCATTAACTTCTTAACATTAGGTTTTGTTTGGGTGTTATAATTGAGTTATAACGGTCAGACAAACCAGAAGAAGTTAGATTATGTGTTGTTGAACATGCTTTGACAAAGTCATAATGTAGTGACCTGAATAACTGAGTTATATTTTATTTATTAATTACGCTGGATTAATCAGAGAGGTGTTTTTGAAGCTTATTTTGACAAAAATATACACATTTTTTAGATATAGACACACAGACATCACCAATCAGCATGAGAATCACAACAATGGTGACCATTAAAAACGTATGTTGTAGCCAATCAAAACTCATCCGTGTCTCCCATCATGCATTGCGGCATGAATAAATTATGAGCTGATGATTTCCGTGATGTTTAGAGTTGATCTGTTTCTGAATATGCTGTTTGTCACTATTGTTGAGATTCATATGCTGATTCCTGATGTCTGTGTGTGCCTAAAAGAGCAACTTTTAAAAGTTTTTTGATCAGAGGAGCTTGTAAAAAGGCCAATCAAAAAAAGAAAAAAAAAAAAAAAAAAAAAACAGGCTTTATTATTATTTTTTGCTGCTGTGAAACCCCAAGGCAGTTGTAATAAATAAAGGATATAGAACTGAAAGACTACACTCTAAACGATTTCAGTGGCTCAAATTAAGCTTATTTTAAACCAGAATTATCACCACTGCATGACTTTTGCTCTTTAGCTTGTCTGGCTGGTTTAGCTAAACAGCTAAACTAAGCCCAACTAATGCTAACACTGACCACTATAATGGTGACATAAAAATTTTGGTGTCTTCAATCATTTTCAATCACCACTCAATGAATCACTTAATTACCTGATTAGCTTTGACACTGCTTCAGTGTTGATTTTAACACTCTGAGTATGGACTCAAATAAACTCCCGGGAGAGTTCATTTAATACTGCGCTTTTTGCTGTGTAGACTTTACCTACTATTTTTTTTTTTTTTTTTCTTAGCTGATAAATTCAGGTATTCTTTACTCAGATATATAGGATAGAATCTACCCAAACAAACTGAGTGCAAATTGTTACATCAGTTTACCCCATTTTATTGAGTAGATTCTATAGGTTGTTTTTTTACAGTGTATTTGTTTATATTTGTGTATTGAAAACATTTTTAATTGACATTTAGACTCCTATCTGATTTTCTATACTTAAAAGAAAATTGTCTTTTTTTTATTTGGGCTAGTTAAATTAATTTTCGGGCTACCAAAATCTGAAGAGTACCTGGCCGAAGGGCTACCAGAGATTTTGAAATGTTGCGAGCTCTGGGCAGTGTTTTAAATACATGTAAATACTATTTCGTATTTTGTATATAAACACTTTTTGGAAAAAGTCAAAGGCATTTTGTATTTAAATACATTTAGACTTAGTATTTTTGTATTTAGCATTTTTGTATAATTGTTGATCCAGGAAATCAGCAGTCTAATAAAGAGGTTGGTTGGTAAAAAGTGTTTGTATCAGTCTCACCACGTGATGGCAGCACAGAGTTATTTCCTGCTTCAGGTTCATTTCAGTCGAAGGAGTCTCAGCTGGAATTGTTTCTGCCTTTTTAAGAGGATCTTAAATTACTGGAAATGGAATGACTGCTTCATTAAGAATTACATACAGGTTTATTATGGATAGTAAAACAGTTGTGTAAAACAAGAGAAAGCAACAAATGTCATAAGGCTGTAATTAATCACAGAATTTCTAAGATAAAACAAAGCTGACTGGGTGACTGTAAAAATGCCAGTTTTACTGTCTGTGTGCTAGTTTCTAGACAGCTGTTTGGATCAGAGTCTTGGGCGATTCAGCTGGAAAGACAGCAAGAGAAATGGAAAGAAGAGAGGAAAAGCACAAGACCTCTCTTGACTGCCTTTGCTCAAGACTTGCCCGACACAGCAGAGTGAAAACAAAAGTGTTGTGCCTGGGTTTTCAAGCAGTCACAAAAGTAGTGATTGAAGGTAAGGGCTATAAGTTTATCTACAACACATTGGCCAAACCTGGAATATACAGCTTTTAGCATTATTTGAGAGTAAGAAACAAGGTCTCTAATATGATTCAAGTTAGATTTTATTGCTGATTTGAAATTATGTCATATAGTTAGAGAGATTTAGGTATTTCCCCATTTAACTGAATGCATTTTACAAGGTACAGTTTGATAGAGATGCACACAATGAGATATCAACAAAGGGACAAAAGAGGATCTACAAGGCAGACTAATAGAGGAGAATCAAAAGAGGCAATCAACGAGAAAAACAGACAGGTAAGTCTTTGGGTGTCAACACTGACAAGACCAGACACTGGCTGAGGGTTTAGGGGTAAGTGTAAGTGCAGTCTGAGTGATCAGATGAATTGCATAGTCCTTCTTTGCCATGAAAATTAACTTAATCCCGAAAAAAAAAACTTTCCACTGCATGTCATTGCTGTCATTAAAAGACCTGCTGAGATCATTTCAGTAATCGTCTTGTTAACTCAGGTGAGAATGTTGACGAGCACAAGGCTGGAGATCATTATGTCAGGCTGATTGGGTTAGAATGGCAGACTTGACATGTTAAAAGGAGGGTGATGCTTGAAATCATTGTTCTTCCATTGTTAACCATGGTGACCTGCAAAGAAACGCGTGCAGCCATCATTGCGTTGCATAAAAATGGCTTCACAGGCAAGGATATTGTGGCTACTAAGATTGCACCTAAATCAACAATTTATAGGATCATCAAGAACTTCAAAGAAAGAGGTACAATTCTTGTTAAGAAGGCTTCAGGGCATCCAAGAAAGTCCAGCAAGCTCCAGGATGGTCTCCTAAAGAGGATTGAGCTGCGGGATCGGAGTGCCACCAGTGCAGAGCTTGCTCAGGAATGGCAGCAGGCAGGTATGAGCGCATCTGACGCACAGTGAGGCCAAGACTTTTGGAAGAAGGCCTGGTGTCAAGAAGGGCAGCAAAGAAGCCACTTCTCTCCAAAAAAAAAAAACAAACATCAGGGACAGATTGATCTTCTGCAAAAAGTATGGCAAATGGACTGCTGAGGACTGGGGCAAAGTCATATTCTCAGATGAAGCCTCTTTCCGATTGTTTGGGGCATCTGGAAAAAGGCTTGTCCGGAGAAGAAAAGGTGAGCGCTACCATCAGTCCTGTGTCATGCCAACAGTAAAGCATCCTGAGACCATTCATGTGTGGGGTTGCTTCTCATCCAAGGGAGTGGGCTCACTCACAATTTTGCCCAAAAACACAGCCATGAATAAAGAATGGTACCAAAACACCCTCCAACAGCAACTTCTTCCAACAATCCAACAACAGTTTGGTGAAGAACAATGCATTTTCCAGCACGATGGAGCACCGTGCCATAAGGCAAAAGTGGCTCGGGGACCAAAACGTTGAAATTTTGGGTCCATGGCCTGGAAACTCCCCAGATCTTAATCCCATTGAGAACTTGTGGTCAATCCTCAAGAGGCGGGTGGACAAACAAAAAACCACTAAAACTCCAAGAAGTGATTATGAAAGAATGGGTTGCTATCAGTCAGGATTTGGCCCAGAAGTTGATTGAGAGCATGCCCAGTCGAATTGCAGAGGTCCTGAAAAAGAAGGGCCAACACTGCAAATACTGACTCTTTGCATAAATATCATGTAATTGTCGATAAAATACTTTGAAACGTATGAAGTGCTTGTAATTATATTTCAGTACATCACAGAAACAACTGAAACAAAGATCTAAAAGCAGTTTAGCAGCAAACTTTGTGAAAACTAATATTTGTGTCATTCTCAAAACTTTTGGCCACGACTGTAGTTTGGATTCTCCTATGTTTTGGTTTTCTAATAATCTCCTAAGATTTTCTATTAAAGACATTTCTTTGTGTGTTGTGACTGGAACATACCAGAATCATGACACTATACTGTAATAAAAATTCTGTATAAAAATGGATAATCTCCTGGCAGAAATCTATGTCTCATTTTCACTGAGTGGTACAGTAGGATTCTAATACAGAACAGAATACCTTCATCCAGCTTGCATTTCCAGTGCCAACAGTACCCTTACCTGATAGGTGTGGTGTATGCTGGTAAATTAAGATCAACGCCATTCTCACTCGAAGAAGAGAGCGCGACATTGTATGTGAAAATATTAAATTATAAAATACACTATTTTTGTGTTTGCACACTTGCATGGCGGAACGAGTAAAGGAGATGCTTCATTCCCCTTGTGTTGTCTTATTGCATGCGCAAGTGACGATTCTCTGTCAACAAATCAGCATTCTGCAGTGAGTCTAGCTTCACCCTTTAAGTACCAAACTACCTGTGTGAGGTAAAGTAGTACGATACAGTTTGTTATTTTGGTACCATTCACAACAACTGACAATGGAAATGGAAATAATTGTGTACCGAACTGTAATGTACTGCTCAGTGGAAACAAGCCATTACTGTACCTTTTTTGTAAAGTTTCACTGGCATTCCCTTTAGCCCTAAAAAACACACTGCTATGTCTAGTTCAAAATATGGGGGAAAAAAACTGTTAAAAATCAATATAGAAAATGGTTTCATATTAGCATGACACATTGGACCCTATTTAAGAGTTTAAGAGGTCATGACGTAATGTACAGTACTGTACTAATACTGTTTTTGTACTAATACTGTACTAATACTGTTTTTGTACTAATACTGTACTAATACTGTTTTTGTATTAAGGCATTGCACAGGAGAATATCAGAGCATCAGCCCATGACCTCAAGCTACCAAGACAAGAAGTCAAGACACACAGATCAGCTGAAGAACAGTTGATTTGTGTTTTAGAAGTCAGAGTCTTGCTCTTATGAGTTTAGGAATAACCTGAAGAGTGTTGTGCATTCATAACAAACCGGACATATTGATGAACTAAAATAGAGCAAAAATGACCAAAATTACTATAGGGTTCAATGTTTGTACTTTTTAGCATGAACTATAAATGATTACCTAGTGCCTCAATAAAACGTATAACCTTTTATGTTATTAGTTTAAAGGACTGTGTTGTATATAATTGTAACTTGATGATCAGACCACATTTTATGAGTAATTAAACCAGAAATCTAGATAATTGGTACAAAAACTTTTTTCTTGCAACTGTAGATATAAATAAACACTTTGGCTAAGGCAAGCATAAATATTGCTCATATTGATTTGGAAAAATAAATCCTGGGTTAATTAACTGCACAGATACATAGCATGGGTTTCTTGATATGTTTTAATTGTGTGTTTGTGTGTGTGTGTGTGTGTGTGTGTGTGTGTGTGTGTGTGTGTGTGTGTGTGTGTGTGTGTGTGTGTGTGTGTGTGTGTGTGTGTGTGTGTGTGTGTGTGTGTGTGTGTGTGTGTGTGTGTGTGTGGCTGAATTAAAGATGATTTTAATACCCAGTGACAGTTCACATAAACCACAGGAATAGGACTTTCATTTTGACAAGGATCTTTTATTTATAGATGCGTGTCAGCGGAATGTTTGGTTCAAAAGGTCAGATGCATGCATAAAGACCTGTGTGTATGTTACAGCACATATGGCTTTCTGTTTGAGTATCAGGGGAGCCTGACAGCTACCTTTGCATGGAAAGTGAAAGCTTTTTTTTCCTTCACAAACTTTGGCTTGTCACATCCAATCAAGTAAATCAGTTTTCACACAGGAGCACGGAGCGACTGGCACTTGAGGTGACACTGTGACTTGGTAATGGTCAGGTTTATTTAACTTAACAGTTTTTTTCAATTGCTAACATGCATTTGTCAAAAATGAAGTCAAAAAGTCTACCACAGTGAGTGAAACAGAAATGTGAATCACTTTTCAATGCTTTCTCACAAAATACATTCAATGCCAACATTTTCCAAAATTCATCATGCTTCACCACCTGTATGTGTGTTGCAAACCTTTCATGCATTGTGTGCAAAAGCAATGGAAAATGATCCACAGTTTAACCCACATATGTAGATTGCTGTTCTATGCTCAGTCAAAGGTTTTGAAAAAGTAATCAAAGTTTTGAGAAATGGGTCCTAGTGATTGCAAAAAAACAAAACAAAAACAAAATTTCAGTGCTGTGAGGGTTCTAGTCCTCCCTCTCTTTGCCACTATTCTTTCCCACCAACCTGTCTTCCTTGGTTCATGTTTCCAAACAACATCATTTTGAAGCTAGGATCAATCCAATTTGCATGCTGTTTCAATTAAGGAATTTTGGTCAACTTGTGAGTGAAGCAGCTATCAACAATCAACTGTAAAAAAAAAAAAAAAAAAAAAAAAAAATTGACAAGTTAAATCTTTGACTACAGAGTATGCTCCTCACTGGAACAAGACTGTCCTTATAAACACCTAAAAGCGGGGATTGAAACTGTCAATTGCGGTTTATCTATCCTTGGGGTAGATATGTCAACTTGTTACAGCATCATCCAACTCTGCAATCCCTGCCAGATAGCCACAGTTCACTCCCTTAAGAACCTAAACCCTTGCAAATGGATTCTTTCCATCTGTCAACTTCTGAAAGATCAGATACACAGTTGCCTCTGCCTGTACTGTAGAGCTGGCGGCCATCTTCCAGTGTCCAATTTGACCCTCTGAGTGTCATTCAAGCTCTCCTAGTAATTTATGCACCGCTAAACACCACTGTAACAGTAATCAGTTCCTTCTGCTTCACAACCGCTACCCTGTAAAGGCTTAAGTTTTAGACCCCTAATTTGGGAGGGGACAGCCAAGCTTTTACATTTAGTTGCTGTTGAGAGGATTTTAGTTTTCCAATTGTGAGATCACATAATCATAGACACAAAATACATTGACTTTTTACTCTTTTATATACATTGTTTCAGGGTGGCACAGTGGCTTAGTGGTTAGCACTGTTGTCTCACAGCAAGAAGGTCCATGGTTCAAGCTCTGGCACCCTGCTGAAAAAAACAGCTAAAACCAGCTAAAACCAGCCAAGCAGCCTAGCTTAGAGGTTTTCTTCGCAGGGCAAGGACAGGAGGCGCGTTTCTGTGTGAAGTTTGCATGCTCTCCCTGTGTCAGTATGGGTTTACGCTAGGTACTATGGTTTCCTTTCACAGTCCAAAGATATGCAGGTTAAGTGAACTGAAGATTCTTAATTGCCCCCCCCCCCCCCCCCTGTCAAACTTTCTTTTAATGCCAAAGACCTTGATTACTTTGTTAAGGTGTGTTTGATTAGGCTCTGGTCACCTTGGCATTCATCAAACCCTCTCACTCCTCCACAGTTTCTACTGTTGGTGACGGATGTCTCAGGAAATATTGGTTCATGCAGGAATGTCCTACATCTGGCTGCCGTGTGGTTTGTGTTTTTAGCTCTCTGTGATTGTAGCTTTCTGGAGCTTGTTTTTCTTTAGAAATCTCTATCTTATTATTACTCTCTGCTGTTTAAAGTAATTAAAAACAGCTTTACTCCCAACAGACTTGTAAAATTATCCATCACACTAATCTGACCGCTCACTTTACCCGTTAACCGCGAGTGCAGTGGGTTAGCTATTTAGCTTGCCACTGGCGACTTGCATTTACATTCACATTCTCTACTCGCGCCTACTACCGCTCTCCTTTCTCTCTCGCGAACCGTTTCGCTTTTATTCCACAACCACGATTTGCAACAAGTTAGCATTCCGTTAGCCGATTAGCTTGCGAATCGCGATTCCTTTTACGTCCTATTCACTCCGTTGTTCCTGCTCCCATCCCTCTCTTCAAGAGTTCATCAAAACAACAGTGGTAAGTTGGAACCATTCTACAAAAACGGTGAGTAATGGCTTCTTCTCTTGCTATTGTTGTCTGCACCACCTGCCACATGTATAGCTTATCTATCTCTGTCGGCAGTGAGCCTTATACATGTGATAAATGCAAGGAAATAGCTAGGCTGACAGAGAAGATTTCAGAACTAGAGACACACATCCAAACTTTAATGGAGGATAGTAAGAATGTGAGGGACTTAGATACGGCTTTGGATGTGACTAACTCAGGGAGACATGCAAATTGTTCGGTTCCGGTAGTTACAGCGCCCGTGCAGCAGGGCAGCTGGGTGACTGTGAGACGGCATAGTCGCGGGTCAAAACACCGCTCTTCCGTTCCGATCAGAACATCAAACAGGTTCTCCCCACTCAGTGACGCACCCACTGAGAAACCTGATGAAAGTGCTCTAGTAATTGGCGATTCTATTGTACGGAACGTGAAAATAGAGACTCCAGCCACCATAGTCCAGTGTTTACCGGGAGCCAGAGCGCCTGACATCTTGGCAAATTTAAAAGTGCTGGCTAATGCTAAACGTAAATTCAGTAAGATTGTTATTCACGTCGGCACTAATGATGTTCGACTTCGCCAGTCGGAGATCACTAAAAATAATGTTAAAGAGGTGTGTGAACTTGCAAGTACGATGTCAGACACTGTAATATGCTCTGGTGCCCTCCCTGCTTACCGTGGTGACGAGATACATAGTAGATTGTCATCATTAAACTGTTGGATGTCAAAGTGGTGCCCGCGAAATAACATAGGTTTCATAGACAATTGGACGAGTTTCTGGGGCAGACCTGACCTGTTGAAATGAGATGGTCTTCATCCCTCCGGATGTGGAGCATCTCTCCTATCTAGAAATATGGCATATAGTCTTAGCGTTTGCACTTGACTAACTGGGGCCCAGGTCAGGAAGCAGACAGACTGGCTAAACCGACCGTCTGCTAGCCGCCTCTCGTCACAGAAATCAGTTAATTCTCAGCACATAGAGACCCTTTCACCTAGATATCACACTGTAGAGACTGTGTCTGTTCCCCGAGCTAGAAAATACAATAAACGTCTAAAGCAATGTAAGAGTAACTATTTAATTAATGTTCAACAAATAAAAAATGTATATAATACTGAGAAACAAATGATAAAGCTTGGCTTATTAAATATCAGGTCACTTTCTACGAAAGCACTTTTTGTAAATGATATGATCACTGATCATAAGCTAGATGTGCTCTGTTTGACAGAAACCTGGCTAAAACCAGATGATTACATTATTTTAAATGAGGCTACCCCCCAAAATTACTGTTACAAACATGTGCCACGTGTAAAAGGTAAGGGGGGAGGTGTTTGCACAATTTATAGCAATATGTTCAGTGTTTCTCAGAGAACGGGCTTTAAGTATAACTCGTTTGAAGTAATGGTGCTCCATATAACATTATATAAAGAATCAAGTATTAATGATAAATCTCCTGTGACGTTTTTACTGGCTACTGTTTACAGGCCACCAGGGCACCATACAGACTTTATTAAAGAATTTGCTGATTTTCTATCCGAATTAGTGTTGGCCGCAGATAAAGTCTTAATAGTGGGTGATTTTAACATCCATGTTGATAATGAAAAAGATGCATTGGGATCAGCATTTATAGACATTCTGAACTCATTTGGGGTTAGACAACACGTGTCAGGACCTACTCATTGCCGAAATCATACTTTAGATTTAATATTGTCACACGGAATTGATGTTAATGGCGTTGAAATTCTGCGTCAAAGTGATGCTATCTCAGATCATTATCTAGTCTCGTGTATACTCCAGATAACTAAAACTGTAAAACTAACTCCTCGCTATAAGTACGGTAGAACCATTACTTCTACCACAAGAGACTGCTTTGTAAGTAATCTTCCTGATTTATCTGAATTCCTCAGCATATCCGATAGCTCAGGAAAACTTGATGATGCAACAGAAACTATTGACTCTCTTTTTTCTAGCACTTCAGATATAGTTGCTCCTCTGCGGTTAAGAAAAATTAAGGAAAACAGTCCGACGCCGTGGTATACTGAACACACTCGTGCACTGAAGAGAGCACGACGAAAAATGGAACGCAGCTGGAAGAAAACAAAGCTAGAGGTTTTCCGTACAGCCTGGCGTGAATGTAACATATCCTACAGAAAAGCATTAAAAACTGCTAGATCAGATTATTTTTCATCTTTCTTAGAAGAAAACAAACATAACCCTAGGTATTTATTCAATACAGTTTGCTAAATTAACAAAGAATAAAGCACCAACAGGTGCTGAATTTTCCCAACAGCACAGCAGTAAGGACTTCATGAACTATTTTACTACCAAGATAGATACTATTAGAGATAAAATTGTAACTATGCAGCCATCCGCTAACGGTATCACATCAGATATGCTATAAATCTCCTGAGGAACAATTCCATGCATTTTCAACTATAGGAGAGGAAGAGTTGTACGAACTTATTAAATCATCTAAACCGACAACATGTATGTTAGACCCTATTCCATCTAAGCTACTAAAAGAGGTGCTTCCAGAAGTCATAGATCCTCTTCTGAATATTATTAATTCGTCACTATCGTTAGGATATGTCCCCACAACTTTCAAACTGGCTGTTATTAAGCCTCTAATTAAAAAACCTCAGCTTGATCCCAATGAATTGAACAATTACAGACCAATTTCAAATCTCCCTTTTCTATCAAAGATACTAGAAAAGGTAGTGTCCTCACAATTGTGCTCTTTCTTAGAGAAAAATGGTATCTGTGAGGATTTCCAGTCAGGTTTTAGACCGTATCATAGCACTGAGACTGCTCTTATTCGAGTTACAAATGATCTTCTTCTGTCATCCGATCGTGGATGCATCTCTCTATTAGTGCTACTGGATCTTAGTGCTGCGTTTGATACTATTGACCACAATATTCTTTTAAATAGACTTGAAAATTATGTTGGCATTAGTGGTACTGCACTGGCTTGGTTCGAATCGTACTTATCTGACCGGCATCAATTCGTAGCAGTGAATGACGAGGTATCATATCAATCACAAGTGCAGTATGGAGTACCTCAAGGCTCAGTATTAGGGCCATTACTTTTTACACTTTATATGTTACCCTTGGGAGATATCATTAGGAAACATGGTGTTAGCTTTCAAGGCAAGGCAAGGCAAGGTAAGTTTATTTATATAGCACATTTCATACACAATGGTAATTCAAAGTGCTGTACATAAGAGGAGTTAAAATCACAATAGCATAAAAATCATAGTCATAAAAATTTAAAATAATAATCACACAAACAGAAGAACATTTTAAATGATTTTAAAATTGATTTAAAAATTAAAACAGTAGAAATGGTTATCACACTAACAACAATAAAAACAGAGAATTTAAGAACATTTAAGATGATTTGAAAAATTGATTTTAAAATTAATTTGCACAGTAAAATGATTAAACATAAAATAATGCAGTCTGTTCAGACGTAGCACAGTGCTCATTCAATAAATGCACAACTAAACAGGTGAGTTTTGAGTCTGCATTTAAATGTGTCTAATGTATTAGCACATCTGATCTTTTCTGGAAGCTGATTCCAACTGCGGGCGGCATAATAGCTAAAAGCGGATTCCCCTTGTTTTGTGTGAACTCTTGATATTACTAACTGACTCGATCCTAGTGATCTGAGTTGTTTGTTAGGTTTGTATACAGTGAGCATATTTGCAATGTATGTAGGTCCTAGGCCATTGAGTGCTTTATAAACAAGTAAAAGTACTTTAAAATCTATCCTAAACATAACTGGTAGCGAGTGTAAGGACCTGAGGACTGGTGTAATATGCTCTGATTTTTTGGTTCTAGTCAGAATCCTGGCAGCAGCGTTCTGTATGAGCTGCAGCTGTCTAATGGTCTTCTTGGGAAGGCCGGTGAGGAGACCATTACAATAGTCCACCCTGCTGCTGATAAAGGCATGAACAAGTTTCTCCAAATCTTGACGGGAAACAAAACATCTAATTCTTGCAATGTTTTTGAGATGGTAGTATGCTGATTTAGTTACTGCTTTCACTGTTATGCTGATGATACGCAGCTCTATATTTCTTCACGGCCCGGCGAAACATACTAATTTGAAAAACTAACAGAATGCACAGTTGAAATAAAAAAATGGATGGCAAGTAATTTTTTTACTGCTAAATTCTGAAAAAAAAACAGAGGTGTTAATTATTGGACCTAAAACCTCCGCATGTAATAACCTAAAACAGTCTAATACTCAATGACTGCTCTGTCAAATCGTCGTCATCAGTCAGGAACCTAGGTGTGCTATTCGATAGCAATCTTTCCTTCGAAAGCCACATTTCTAGCATTTGCAAAACCGCATTTTTTCATCTAAAAAATGTATCGAAATTACGACCTATGCTCACGATGTCAAATGCAGAAACGTTAATCCATGCGTTCATGACCTCAAGGACCGATTATTGTAATGCTTTATTGGGTGGTTGCTCTGCATGCTTAATAAACAGACTCCAGCTGGTCCAAAATGCAGCAGCTAGAGTTCTTACCAGAAAGTATGACCATATTAGCCCGGTTCTGTCAACACTGCACTGGCTCCCTATTAAACATCGTATAGATTTTAAAATCTTGCTAATTACTTATAAAGCCCTGAATGGTTTAGCTCCTCAGTACTTGAGCGAGCTCTTATCATATTATAGTCCCTCACGTCCGCTGCGTTCTCAAAATTCCGGCAATTTGACAGTACCTAGAATATCAAAATCAACTGCCGGCGGCAGATTTTTTTCACATTTAGCGCCCAAACTCTGGAACAATCTACCTAACACTGTTCGGGAGGCAGACACACTCTGTCAGTTTAAATCTAGATTTAAAGACCCATCTCTTTAACCTGGCCTACACTTAATACATTTCATAATCCAAATCCGTTAAAGGATTGTTAGGCTGCATTATTTAGGTCAGCCGGAACCAGGGACACTTCCTATAACACCTGATGTACTCGTTGCATCAGAAGAAGAATGGCATCTACGCTAATATTAGTATATTTCCTTCTTATTACGAGGTCACCGTAGCCACCTGTATCCAGATCAGATGGTCACTGCAGTCTCCCGGATCTAGTCCGTACCCATCAGCACCCAGAGATATTCTCTACAGCCCTGAATGTCAGCAGAGACCACATCAACTAGATGAGCCCCAGAGACAGATCATCAGTGAAAACCTCATCACCTAGGTGGCCATCGACGCAAGACAGTGAAATCCAGATGAGTCCTCTCCAATCTGATTTTGTGGCAACTTGGAACATTAATATTAGTCTGTTTGTTTCTTATTCCCAGGTCACCATAGCCACCAGATCCAGTCCGTATCCAGATCAGATGGTCACTGCAGTCCCCCGGATCCAGTCCAAACCAAGAGCAGATGGTGGATCAACACCTACAGCCGAATGTCAGCGGATACAGTGTCAACTAGATGAGCCCCAGAGACAGACCATCAAGAAAGAACTCCTACCCTAAACGGCCACCGGCACAAGGCCATGGGAACCAGATGAGTCCTCCCCAATTTGACTTTGTTGCAATATGGAACTCTTGCATTATTATTGACATTTTACTTTATTATTTTAATACTGTAAGGTTGCTTTGACACAACTTGTATTGTAAAAAGCGCTGTATAAATAATCTTGACTTGACTTGACTTGATGTGGCATCCTAAAATCTTCTAGGCATTAACCCCTGGACACACCTAAGAGTGGACTTTACCAGCCTTTCACAAGTACTCCAGATTCCTTGGTTCCTCACCTCCATTCACAATCCCTGGAATACTAATCATACACATCTGAGACCATCTGTTATCATCATGGATACTATTTAACCACCAGTTAACCTCACCTCACTCAGTTGTCTAGTCTCATTGCTGCTTGCTCAACAGCGTTTTTCTCCAGGCTGTGAGAGCCCTTATCTCCAATCTCTCTGTCCCCCTTCTGAAACCATAAAAACCTCGGCCTTCTCCCTCCAACTAATTAAAACTGTTGACAATTTTCCTAAATGCAATTCTGAGTGTGCTACACACAGGTGAGTGGGCTATACAAACCACCTGTAGTAACAAACTTGTGTACATTAGACACTTTCTAACACTGGCTGCTACAAAGAATCAACAGGATGCATATGCATACTTGTGCATTGCATTACTAATCAAAATCTCTCTTTTGCACAACTTATAGCTTAAAATATCTCTTTTGCAGAATTTCATGTACAAATATCTATTTTGTAAAACTTAATGTACAGTACTTATGTAAAGTTTGTGTAGTCTCAGTTTGTGTATGTGTAGTCAACTATTTATTGTAGTTAGTATACGTATAGTCAGATGGTTAACTGTTGAATATGTCTATAATTGCTTTTCTTATACTTGTACTGTTGTATGTTTATGTTGTTTAACTAGTATGTAGGACCGTGGGGTCCTGCGAGACACAACATTTCGTTCCACTATATGTCCATGCATGTAGCAGAATGACAATAAAGCTTGACTTGCTAACGAATACTCAACGTGCTAATTACATGTTCTCTTTATTCTGTATCCAGTCATCATCTGCTACCTATTAGCTCCTCTGAAATACATAGACTGTTATTCATAAAGGTAAGTTGTATTATTTAATCAGTTCACATTCATTCCTGTTTGCTTTTCTCTACCCTGCTCCAGCTTGACTTTTGCAAGGATTTTTACACCATAATAAATTATAAGATAGTAAACAGGTAATATTATAAAATATTTTCATCTTATTACTTATGTGGTGAAAAGCTGTGTAATAGGTGGTATGACTAATACTGCACCTTCTTTTAATTTGTCTTGTTTGGACTTGCTCTATCGCCTTGGCTCAAAGCCACTTTCTAGGAACAGTTTTTTTCTTTACAGGAGCTTTGCATTATGATTTAAATGAATAGTTTATGTCCCTTATTTACTTGTGGCAAGTAACTTTAAGTGGGATAATGTATATAGCTAGTCATTTGTGACACTCCAAAGTCTGTTATTCCCTAAAACAGTTAAATTAATCAGATGGGATGATTAGGGCCTTGACATAAAACATGTATAGTTTGAGTGAGCTTTGGAGGGGTAATTAACTGGAACAAGATTCATTCTGGTAATTCATGCTTTATGGAGATTTTTGAAAAAGTGCCCAAAATCAGTGTTTAAATACAAGTAACTACAGTCACCATAAACATAGCATATAAATGTCAGGGGAAACAGTTTGATAATCAGCTGTAACCAGCAAGCGTATAAACACAGGCAAGTACTCCATCAAGCCGTTCATAAAGTCATTCAGCTGTTAATATCCAGAGCATGCAGCACAGCAACTAAATTATGTGTTTCCAAAGTCTGCTCCAGCAAGAAGCTAAGAATAAATAGATTCGCTTCAGTGGCAGGTTATTTACCATGAAGACAAATGTCCTACAACACCAGACTAGAGAGGCCAAAATTAGGAACAACTGTGGTTTATAGATGTTTTCTCAACCAAGTTGAGATACATCTAATTCTTCTAAACAGATGAACAATCCCAAAGTGTCAAATTAAAGGTCCTCTCAGAAAGGAAACACATTATATTTGGTTGTTTTCTTGTTAACGCTTTTTACTTGTGTCATATTAATTACATTCTCTACATCAGGGATCTCAAATATGGCTCACAAGATCCACTTGCCTGCAGAGTTTCGCTCTGACCCTAATCAAACAGACCTGAACATGCTATTTAATGTTTTCAGGATCATCAGAAAATCACAGTTTGATCAGTGTTGGAGCTAAACTCTGCAGTGCATTGGCCCTCCAGGGCAAGATTTGAGGAACCCTGCTCTACATGATGCTTTACTGAAATCTTAGTTCTTCTCAGTTGGGTTGTGGAATTCAGCTGTCAACAAAGCATTGCCAAAAAAAAAAAAAAAAACATTGCAGCTACCAATGCTCCAACTAGTATTTGTATTCATTTTATGTAAAGTGTGGTTTTACTGTGCCATACATACATTTGCTTATATTTACATAGCTTAGATGGGTGATGTGAGGTAACGGGTGCTTATTTTTAAATTCTCGCCTCTCTTTTCTCTGTGCAACAACACATTTTTGAATGTCATACAAACTGTTACAGATCTTTCAAATGATAACTTTGCAGTTTGTTCACCAGATCAACCAGGTAACTTTATTAAACAGCTTTACATGTTGCTGTCCTCTCTCTATGAAGATGGCAACAAAATGTTGGGCTTTTCTTCACATCTAGTTACAAAATCTGAAAACCCTTCAAATGTGATCACAAGTGGCCATACGGAATGCATGATAAAACCATAAAATAACTGGCCGTCTTGCCAGTCAAGAGGTGTCGATCTCCGATTGCAAGGATGGATAGCTCCTAAAGCATATTTCCACATAACTGCATGACGGCCGCGAGCGAAAACTCAAACAGTGAAAGTGAGTTGTTCAAAACCTTTCTTTTTAGTAAACTCTGTGTATAAAAACAATGCTGGAGTTCATGTGTAGAGACCCAGGCGATACTTCGAGGAAAGTTTCATGGTGTTTCGAGACTTCTTAGTGTTGTAAAAATATCGATTTTGATGCGCTCAAATTTATGCCCCTAGTATTCCCATTCACCGGTCATTGACCACAAAACGAAATCACGGTCAATCTCAAAAACGGCTCGTTTGTCGTAATTATGCTTTTAGATATAAATTTGTCTCGTTTACAGTAAAAAAAAAAAAAAACAGCCCAGGTTGCATTTTGGCAATAGTTATCCTTTAATGGACAAGAAGGTGGCTGAGCTGTCTTTATTCAACCTTGTATTTTCTTTTCAGACAACAACTTGGTAAATCCCTGGTGGGAAAAAAAAAACCCAGCTAAAATCAGCCTAGGCTGGTTGGCTGGTCTTAGCTGATTTAAGCTGGAAGTAGCTGGTTTAAGTTGGTCTCCCAGTACTGGCCAGGCTGGAAAAGTGACCAAAACCCCTCTAAAACCAGCGTGCTGACCAGCTATGACTAGCTAAAACCAGCTAACCAGCCTAGGCTGGTTTTAGTTTATCGGCGAAACTTGCCAACAATCACATTATTTAGAAAGGCCATTTGCAAAGACGCATAAAAACCCCTTATACTCGCTTCTGCTGTGGGTGAAGCTGCATCAGGAACAATTCACACGAACATAGATGCATATGTAGATCGCGATTGGCACTTTCCTTTAAAAACAAAAGTAACGTTAAACCTCTGCGTCTTCAGCGGCTCAGATGTCGGTAGATAATGACTACTGCTATGTTCATTATTACATTCAACAACAGAACACCTCATTCGCTCAGTTAGAGTTCCCCTGCACCTGAGTCACACAATGGTGATCGTATTCGGCCTGTTTCAGCTCGGTGAGGGCGGGTCTAAGGTAAGACGCTCATGTCAATCAACTGTGTGTTGTCACAACGACAAGAAACTGAGAATGATCTGATTTTAAAAAGGGGATATTACTTCTAAAGATTAAAAGAATACCACTGGGTGGATTTTTATCATTGTAGGGTGGTTGTGCACCCGATGACCCCTTTAAAAAACATCTACAAATGGCTAAAATTGAACCGGTTTATATGTCTGCTGACTTTGACACAACAAATCATCATATTCTTCTGTCAATCTCACATCCTTCAAGGTTTGGTAAGGGTCACCACTGGGGTACCCCATGAATCCATGCTTGGCCCTTTTCTCTTCTCAGTATATACGGTTTCATATCCTCAAAGACTAGACAAGCCTTTGCCACATATTTTGGATTTGTGTGTGTTTATTTTGAGACTTTAATGGCAGCTCTTGTGCTTTAAACTTGTGCTTACAGCCATTGATAAGACAGTCATCCACCGCAGGCAAAACGGCAGCTGTGCTGCTTTCTAATGAGGTCTCTTATTTTGAAATAACAATTTAGTCATGCTGCCATCGAGTAGTTGTTCATCCATTTTGTTCATTTCATGTACAGTGCACTTTTGCTGAGACACGATTTGTCTGTAAGTAGTATAAAGTTTATAATTTTCAAATTCAGGACACTTTTATTCACCAAAGCATGGAAATTAATTTTAAAGAGTTATTTTAGGAAGAAAAGGTTTAATTGACCTGCCTGCAAATTGTTTGTTTTTGCTATCTTACAAGACAAGAGGACTATGGCAAAGACTAAACTTTCCTTTAAATTAAAATTAAGAAAAGTTATGCTTTGAGACAATAATTGGATGCCTTGAGACATTTATTTCATATGTTGCATTGAGCATTGTGGGGATGGTATAGCAGCTCTATCTTCATGCTGGACAGGTCCTTTCTTCCATCTAATGGCGACATGACATATCCTGATCTTCAATTAAAATTAGCTATTTGCTATTTTTTTTAAATCTCAGTCCATAAATCTGACTTGTGATGCAACCTGGAATCATAAAATAATGTATTTGTTTGCCTATGCCAAATGAGAACTGAAACAATCTGTATTATATAAAATGCTATATAAATAAAGGTGACTTGACTTGACTGAGCCCAATGACCCCACAACCTCTGTCTGTCTTTCTACCAAAGTCCCTTTAAGGCAAGTCATTTCACTCTATGGCCAACTTTGAAACTTCTCCCAGGTATCCAAGTGTAGCTCCACTCTCTTTGAATGGGAAAACATCAAATTCTCCAAAACTGTTCGCCAAGCTTACAATTAAATTTCATATTTGAAATCACCAATTTTGCTCAAATAGCAAAAGTGAACTTTTCTAGCGACTTCTGGGTCCAAACACTCTATCAGATATCACATGAAAACAACAAAAGGTGCTAATAAACACTCGCAATGTGATATAATACTACCAACAAACTATAATTCTAACCTTTAACTCCGTACCGAAATCCCACATAGCCAGACAATGGAAAATAAATATAAATAAATATAACATAATATACATTATTTGTGTTTGGGATGCTGTGAGCACAGAGACTCTAGTTTATACCGCAAATTTGAAAACTTTTCTCTTAAATGTTTAATTTGACTGAACAGTGCTTATTAACTACCCTGGAAATCCAGAGGTCTTGCGAGAGCACAATTTGAATTGTCTCTGTAAGACACTCTGGCATCGAGCAATGATGCATGTTACTGCATACAGTTCTGGGAACCAATCAAATCGGTGTATCTGATGAAGGCAGGCCAGAGGCGAGCTAAGCTGATGACGACAGCGCTGCAACGTCTGGAATAATTTAGTAAACATTGAAAGATGGCAACAGATGAACACCAGTTGTTTGAAACGGCTTTGGCCGCTACAATGAACGAGTTAGACTTGGCTTTTCTTATAAAAGAGGAACAGAAAACCGCACTCGAATCATTCCTTTGCAAGAAGGACATTTTTGCCGTTTTGCCGACTGGATACGGCAAGAGTTTAATCTATCAGTTAGCTCCTTTGGATTGTTGTGATTGGTCGTGGCGTTATCCAATTGCGTGCAGTGAGAGTTTCAAATGCATGCTTGGTGCCCCTCGAGTTAGGCCCCTTTCATTGCTCGATGCCAGACCCTTAATCTTAATAGATTAGGGTCTGGATTTTTTCCAGGCTACTTATTAACGGCTGCTGATATACAGTAGTATTCTCAAGCAAAATGAGTTGAGGCTTGGACCCAGAAACAGCATTTCTTACATCACCACTTAACAAGCGCATAGCAAATCAGTCATACAATGAAAAGGCGTCATGCCTCAGACTAAAAGGCTTCAGTCAGTCTCAGGAAAAATTATGTCAGGAGTTAGGTCTTGTACAATTAGACATCGGACGAAATGGACTCAGATTAAAAGGCATATCAGACAAAAAGGCATCAGGCGAAACGGACTCAGGTGGACTGTGATGTCACACGCACACGGTTCAGAACAAGCAAAGTGGTGTGGAACGTCATTTATTCTGGACTTGTCACTATACTGAACAATTCTGGGAAAATATTGGTTCATTTATTAATAATATTATCCATTACTTTCAAATGTAAATTTACCCACAACAAACCGCAGTTTCTGAAAGAATTTAAAAATTATCTAAACACCATTTCGTTGTCAGAAAATAAGAAAGCGTGAAGAACTATTTCATTGTGCAGTGACTTTAACCAGTATACTGTAAATGATGGTTAAATGTCTTACCCTCAAGTCCTTATGTTTATGTCTTTTTTTCCTACTTTTTCTTTAATACTTAATGCATAATGCATCATCCCACATAGCAATTGATGTCTGGTCCAGCTCTGGGCCAAGCAAGCAGTTACACACGGCCCAAATGCAGCAAAGAATTATGTCCCTTGTGTGGCCCAAATCTGGACTACAGACATGAGCCACACATGAGCCACAACTGGCCCAAATCTCAACCAAATAGTAACTTATAACCAGCCCTGAACTGTGCCAGAACATATTTTAATAGTGCTACCCAATCTCAGCCTTCAGTCAACCACATAGACCACCCTGATAGCAAGCAACCATTGAATCAATGTCAAAAATAGTTGATGTCTCAATGGTTATGACACTGAATTAATATCGCCCACTATTCATGTTGAAAAAATGTTGAAATGTCAAGAAATCACCATTATTGTGATCAGTGATTGCTTTAGTTGGGCTCTTGACTCTTACCTTTTGTTAAGTTATCTTTTGGATCTACAGTAGTGTTTCAGTGTGAAAATTGATCCCAAAAAAAGTTGGAGCAGATTGCTATTTGTGATGGTGTCAGTAAAGTTATAGAAAACCAAGCTGACGAACAATACTGAATAAAATTGATGATCTTTCATTACTGATGTAAATGCCCTAGTTCACAAATACAAAAATTCTGTAGCAACGTATAGAAAGTTTTAGACACCAACACTCATCATGCAAACTACAACAATGGTGACAATAATCAAACTAATTCAGATAAACAGATCAACTGCAATGCATGCTTGGAATCATGAATGAGTTTTGTACTATGTTAATAATACCCAGCATGCATTTCTGCATAAAATTTTCATTTGCTGAATGTCACCACTGTTGAGTTTCATACGCTGATTCTTGAGGTCTAATTGATTCAGCAATGTGTTTTTTCCCCCCGTTAATTCATAAAAGTGTGATAACATATAAATCCAAACACACTTGTGAACAAATATTTAAGTAAGCTCACAATAATTACAGTCACTTTCATCATCAGAGCCCAGTTTTCATAGCCTTAAGAAATGCATTTTAGCACATTGTTACAAAAAGCAATGAAAATCTAACAATAGAGTACAAAGAGTCAAGAGTCTAATTAAAGCAAATACTGATCACAACAAAGGTGGTTTGACGATTTTTAAACATCAATAGCAGATGCAAAAGATTCATAAATCAACTATTTTTGACATTGATTCAATTGTTGCTTGCTATCAGGGTGGTCTCTATGTGGTTGACTGAAGGTTGAAATTGGGCAGCATTATTAAAACACATTCTGGCCCAATTCAGGGCTAGTTATAAGTTACTCTTTGGCTGAGATTTGGGCCAGTTATGGCTCACGTGTGGCTCATGTCTGTAGTCCAGATTTGGGCCACACAAGGGCCGTAATTTTTTTACTGCATTTGGGCCGAGTGTAACTGCTTGCTTGGCACAGAGCTGGACCAGACATCAATTGCTATCTGGGATGCATCTTTTAAATGTCAACTCCGTATTCTTTTCTTGCATTAATAAAACAAATACAAATGTTGTACTTCTCTTGTTGTTACATGTTCATATGCAGTTTAAAAAAAGTGGTGTGGAACGGTTGAGAATGGCAGAAGTAGGTAAGCCTCTCCTGGTATATTTTATTTTAACAGTTTTAATTAAATACTAATCCAATTAAATTGTCAAGTCAAGTCAAGTCAAGATTATTTATACAGCGCTTTTTACAATACAAGTTGTGTCAAAGCAACCTTACAGTATTAAAATAATAAAATAAAATGTCAATAATAATGCAAGAGTTCCATATTGCAACAAAGTCAAATTGGGGAGGACTCATCTGGTTCCCATGGCCTTGTGCCGGTGGCAGTTTAGGGTAGGAGTTCTTTCTTGATGATCTGTCTCTGGGGCTCATCTAGTTGACACGGTATCCGCTGGCATTCGGTTGTAGGTGTTGATCCACCATCTGGTCTAGGTTTGGACTGGATCCGGGGGACTGCAGTGACCATCTGATCTGGATACAGACTGGATCTGGTGGCTATGGTGACCTGGGAATAAGAAACAAACAGACTAATATTAATGTAGATGCAAGAGTTCCAAGTTGCCACAAAATCAGATTGGAGAGGACTCATCTGGTTTTTGCTGTCTTGCGTCGATGGCCGCCTAGGTGATGAGGTCTTCACTGATGATCTGTCTTTGATGTGGTCTCTGCTGACATTCAGGGCTGTAGAGGATATCTCTGGGTGCTGATGGGTACGGACTAGATCCGGGAGAAGGCAGTGACCGTCTGATCTGGATACAGGTGGCTACGGTGACCTCGGAATAAGAAGGAAATATACTAATATTAGCGTAGATGCCATTCTTCTTCTGATGCAACGAGTACATCAGGTGTTATAGGAAGTGTCCCTGGTTCCGGTTGACCTAATTAATGCAGCCTAACAATCCTTTAACAGATTTGGATTATGGAATGTATTAAGTGTAGGTCAGGTTAAAGAGATGGGCCTTTAATCTAGATTTAAACTGACAGAGTGTGTCTGCCTCCCGAACAGTGTTAGGTAGATTGTTCCAGAGTTTGGGCGCTAAATGTGAAAAAGATCTGCCGCCCGCAGTTGATTTTGATATTCTAGGTACTATCAAATTGCCGGAATTTTGAGAACGCAGCGGACGTGAGGGACTATAATATGATAAGAGCTCGCTCAAGTACTGAGGAGCTAAACCATTCAGGGCTTTATAAGTTATTAGCAAGATCTTGAAATCTATACGATGTTTAATAGGGAGCCAGTGCAGTGCTGACAGAACCGGGCTAATATGGTCATACTTTCTGGTTCTAGTAAGAACTCTAGCTGCTCCATTTTGGACCAGCTGGAGTTTGTTTATTAAGCATGCAGAACAACCACCCAATAAAGCATTACAATAATCTATCTTTGAGGTCATGAACGCATGGATTAACGTTTCTGCATTTGACATCGTGAGCATAGGTCGTAATTTCAATATATTTTTTAGATGAAAAAATGCGGTTTTGCAAATGCTAGAAATGTGGCTTTCGAAGGAAAGATTGCTATCGAATAGCACACCTAGGTTCCTGACTGATGACGACGAATTGACAGAGCAGTCATTGAGTAATAGACTGTGTTTTAGGTAATTACATGCAGAGGTTTTAGGTCCAATAATTAACACCTCTGTTTTCTCAGAATTTAGCAGCAAAAAATTTCTTGCCATCCAATTTTTTATTTCAACTATGCATTCTGTTAGTTTTTCAAATTGGTATGTTCCACCAGGCTGTGAAGAAATATAGAGCTACGTATCATCAGCATAACAGTGAAAGCTAACACCATGTTTCCTGATGATATCTCCCAAGGGTAACATATAAATTGTAAAAAGTAATGGCCCTAGTACTGAGCCTTGAGGTACTCCATACTGCACTTGTGATTGATATGATACCTCGTCATTCACTGCTACGAATTGCCGGTCAGATAAGTACGATTCGAACCAAGCCAGTGCAGTACCACTAATGCCAACATAATTTTCAAGTCTATTTAAAAGAATATTGTGGTCAATAGTATCAAACGCAGCACTAAGATCCAGTAGTACTAATAGAGAGATGCATCCACGATTGGATGACAGGAGAAGATCATTTGTAACTCTAATAAGAGCAGTCTCAGTGCTATGATACGGTCTAAAACCTGACTGGAAATCCTCACAGATACCATTTTTCTCTAAGAAAGAACACAATTGTGAGGACACTACCTTTTCTAGTATCTTTGATAGAAAAGGGAGATTTGAAATTGGTCTGTAATTGTTCAATTCATTGGGATCAAGCTGAGGTTTTTTAATTAGAGGCTTAATAACAGCCAGTTTGAAAGTTGTGGGGACATATCCTAACGATAGTGACGAATTAATAATATTCAGAAGAGGATCTATGACTTCTGGAAGCACCTCTTTTAGTAGCTTAGATGGAATAGGGTCTAACATACATGTTGTCGGTTTAGATGATTTAATAAGTTCGTACAACTCTTCCTCTCCTATAGTTGAAAATGCATGGAATTGTTCCTCAGGAGATTTATAGCATATCTGATGTGATACTGTAGCGGATGGCTGCATAGTTACAATTTTATCTCTAATAGTATCTATCTTGGTAGTAAAATAGTTCATGAAGTCATTACTGCTGTGCTGTTGGGAAAATTCAGCACCTGTTGGTGCTTTATTCTTTGTTAATTTAGCAAACTGTATTGAATAAATACCTAGGGTTATGTTTGTTTTCTTCTAAGAAAGATGAAAAATAATCTGATCTTGCAGTTTTTAATGCTTTTCTATAGGATATGTTACATTCACACCAGGCTGTACGGAAAACCTCTAGCTTTGTTTTCTTCCAGCTGCGTTCCATTTTTCGTCGTGCTCTCTTCAGTGCACGAGTGTGTTCAGTATACCACGGCGTCGGACTGTTTTCCTTAATTTTTCTTAACCGCAGAGGAGCAACTATATCTGAAGTGCTAGAAAAAAGAGAGTCAATAGTTTCTGTTGCATCATCAAGTTTTCCTAAGCTATCGGATATGCTGAGGAATTCAGATAAATCAGGAAGGTTACTTACAAAGCAGTCTCTTGTGGTAGAAGTAATGGTTCTACCGTACTTATAGCGAGGCGTTAGTTTTACAGTTTTAGTTATCTGGAGTATACACGAGACTAGATAATGATCTGAGATAGCATCACTTTGCTGCAGAATTCCAACGCCATTAACATCAATTCCGTGTGACAATATTAAATCTAAAGTATGATTTCGGCAATGAGTAGGTCCTGAAACGTGTTGTCTAACCCCAATTGAGTTCAGAATATCTATAAATGCTGATCCCGATGCATCTTTTTCATTATCAACATGGATGTTAAAATCACCCACTATTAAGACTTTATCTGCGACCAACACTAATTCGGATAGAAAATCAGCAAATTCTTTAATAAAATCTGTATGGTGCCCTGGTGGCCTGTATACAGTAGCCAGTAAAAACGTCACAGGGGATTTATCATTAATACTTGATTCTTTAGATAATGTTATATGGAGCACCATTACTTCAAACGAGTTATACTTAAAGCCCGTTCTCTGAGAAACACTGAACATATTGCTATAAATTGTGCAAACACCTCCCCCCTTACCTTTTACACGTGGCACATGTTTGTAACAGTAATTTTGGGGGGTTGCCTCATTTAAAATAATGTAATCATCTGGTTTTAGCCAGGTTTCTGTCAAACAGAGCACATCTAGCTTATGATCAGTGATCATATCATTTACTGTACTGTATGGTGTTTGTTTCGTTTTTGTAAGCTGTACTTTGATTTATTTAAGAGGTTCGATTGTGACATCTAGTGGTGAAAAACGTTATTGCACTATTCTTTAGAACGTAACCGGATGTTTAAATAATCATAGAAGAAGAGACTGCGATCGGCATCCAGAGACGCGTTGTTGTTTGCTTTCAGTCCTTGTGATAGAAACGACCGTAAGTTGCTAATTTTATTTTGAAAACATCTGCTATACTTCTTTTCTGTTAGATTGATTAAAGTATTGAAATGTTTAAAGCTTGATATTCTGTTCTGAAATCTGTCGCAATCTGCTAACGAGCTGTATAATCGTTTTCATATAGGTGCACGTCATTAATGTGCTTCGATTGTTTATTTAGCTGTTTGAATATGTCAGCTGATGTTTACAAATGTTAAAGATGTATATTATTTGTAATCATTTTGTAATTTCTACTTTTGTATTTTTCCTTTTAGTTTTACAAGTGAATCAAGTAAAGTGTGCATCACATGCGCAAGAAGAAAGTGTGATGGTGCTTTATTTCCGTTAACTATCTGTCGAAGCTTTGGTTCGGAACACCACTGCCAGGGCAGAATAGTAAAAGGTCGACTACGCGGCGGGAGAAGACGAGCAAGCGCAATCTTAGCGAGTTACACTGTGATATCAAGATGGACAAGTCACAGCCTTGCAAAAATGTTGAAGAAGCTGACCAAGCACTAGAAATAGAATCACGGTCAGGAAGATCACATCGGTCTACTAGATCTTCAGCCAGTGCAGCTGCGACCACAGCAAGAGCTAAAGCAGCAGCATGCAAGATAAAAGCATCATATGCAGAGAAAGAAGCCATCATGATGCGAGAACGAGCTCAACTAGAAGAGCATCAACAAAAAACATTAGCGGAAACAGCACGTAGGAAAGCAGAGGTTGAGGCTGAACTGTATGTATTGAAATTGCAGAAAGAAGCTGTAGCAGCATCTAAAGAAGCAGATGTTTACGACGCTGCAGTTCTCAGAGAAGATGAACTAGGTGAAGATCTAGAAAAACTTTCATGTATTTCGAACAGAACTGAACGCACCAGAGAGTATGTGCAGACACATTCTCAGCTACCAAATGCTCCTAATCTGACTTCTAATTCGCAACATGAGAGTGAGAATTCTCAGTATGTGACACGAAGTTATGTTGAAGGTTCACTTAGCTCCCACTCGCCGACAAAGAAAGAGGAGTCTAAAGCAGAGATAGTATCTATGAAACAGGAACACACAGTTCAACACAGCTTTCAGTGCTCTCCTTCGAAAGTTAAGATGGATCCATTTGATGGAGATGATGAGGTGAGGCATCAAAGCTATCCAGTAAGAATACAGTGTGAATCAGACCCGCTCTCACAAGAACCTGCTAGGTGCTCTACACCAACGCCACATGTCAGTGACTTCACTACATATCTGCTGAGGAAAGAAATGGTGAGTTCAGGCTTGTTCCGGTTTGATGACTGCCCTGAAAATTACTGGGCGTGGAAAACATCTTTTCAAGCTGTAACCAGTGAACTTAATTTAACTAGTAGGGAGGAGATCGACCTTCTCATCAGATGGCTCGGTCCTGATTCCTCTAATCATGCCAAACGAATCAAATCAGTTTATGTCAGTAATCCGACCTCAGGAGTTAGAGTGATATGGCGTCGTCTAGAAGACTGCTATGGTTGTCCGGAAGTCATCGAGCAGGCAATGTTAAAAAGACTTGATGCTTTCCCTCGTATCACAAACAAAGACATCCATCGTCTGAGGGACCTTGGAGATTTGCTGCTTGAGCTGCAGTCTGCTAAAGAGAGTGGTCGTTTGCCTGGACTTGCTTACCTCGACACAGCACGAGGAGTAAACCCCATTGTGGAAAAACTCCCGTTCGGTTTTCAAGACAAATGGATTACGCAGGGTTCCAGGTACAAAGAAGATCATAAAGTATATTTTCCTCCTTTCAAGTTCTTTGTGGAGTTTGTTTGTCGACAAGCAAGAACCAGAAATGATCCTAGTTTTGCACTTGCTTCATCTGGCTGTTTGAGCAGCACGAAAGCAGACGGAGCTGCCAGGTCGAGTAACAGAGCTTCTGTCTTTGTCAAGAAAACTGAAATAATGGCTGTGCAATCAAACCAGGACGGAACCCTGGAAAAGAATGTAGAACCAAACAAGGTCTGCACTGTGCACAATAAGCCTCATCCACTTCACAAGTGTCGAACATTCAGGAGCAAGCATCTGGATGAACGAAAAGCACACCTGAAGGAAAAGTCCATCTGTTTTAAATGTTGTGCTTCCACCAAGCATGTTGCGAGAGACTGTACAGCATTGATCAAGTGCCGGGAGTGCAATAGTGATCGACATATTGCGGCCATGCATCCTGGACCTGCTCCATAGTCTGTTGAGGCACCTGAGTCAACGACAGAACAAATCAAAGAAAACATAGGTGAGGACACAGCTGAGGTCACCAACAAGTGCACGGAGATTTGCGGAGATGTTAGTAAGCCTAAATCATGTTCAAAGATCTGTCTCGTGAAAGTTTATCCCTCTAAGCAGTGTGAAAAGGCCAAACGCATTTATGCTGTGCTGGATGAACAGAGTAATAGATCTTTGGTGAAGTCACAGTTCTTTGATCTGTTTAACGTCGATAGCAGTTCTTCCCCTTACACACTGAAGACGTGTTCAGGCATAGTGTCTACGGCGGGGAGAAAAGTAAGTGGATTCTCTGTCGAATCACTTGATGGAAAAACAGTGGTTGCTCTTCCACCCTTGATAGAATGCAACAGCTTACCAGACGATAGATCCGAAATCCCTACGCCTGAGGTAGCTGTGCATTTTCCTCACCTCACTGTGGTGTCAGATAAAATTCCACCTTTAGATCCCAATGCTCCTATCCTTCTCCTCTTGGGACGAGATGTTCTTAGTGTGCACAAAGTGCGTGAACAACGCAATGGACCCCACAACACACCATATGCACAGCGCTTAGACCTGGGCTGGGTGATAGTGGGAGAAGTTTGCCTAGATGGTATTCATCGTCAATCAAGTGTGAACGCTTACAAGACCAACATACTTCTCAATGGACGAACTTCATACTTCTCTTCATGCACAAAGGGCATCAGCGTCGTAGAAAAAGCGGAGTCACCTCTTTTGTCATACATACCCGACCCACCATGTTCTCTCAAATCTAACGAGAGCTATTCAGTGAGTTTAAAGGAGGATGTGTTCTTCAGATCTCCAGACGACGATAAAGCAACTCTGTCTGTGGAGGATAAAGTCTTTCTAGACATAATGAATAAAGAGGTGTACCTTGACGAAGATAGCCACTGGGTGGCGCCACTTCCATTCCGCTCCCCAAGGATTCAACTCCCAAATAATAGAGAGCAAGCTATGCAGAGGCTAAGCTCTTTACAGCGCACTCTCTCTAAGAAACCAAAAATGAAAACGCACTTCTTTGACTTCATGCAGAAGGTGATCGAGCATAAACAAGCAGAACTGGCTCCACCCTTGCATTTGGGGGAGGAATGTTGGTATTTGCCGATTTTTGGTGTTTACCACCCCCACAAACCTGACAAAATAAGGGTGGTTTTTGATTCAAGTGCTCAGTTCAGGGGAGTTTCCCTCAATGATGTTTTGCTGAGTGGTCCTGACCTCAACAACACCCTTTTGGGTGTGCTGTTGCGCTTTCGTAGGGAGAAAATAGCTGTGATGGCAGATATAGAACAAATGTTCTATAGCTTCAAAGTAAAAGAGCCGCATCGCAACTATCTTCGCTTCCTTTGGCACAAAGACAACTGTCCAGAAAAGGAGATAATTGATTACAGAATGACTGTACACGTCTTTGGCAATAGTCCGTCGCCAGCAGTCGCAATATATGCCCTGAGACGAGCAGCGGAACTCGGCAAAATGGAGTGCGGAATGGATGCCAAGAACTTTGTGTTGCGCAACTTCTATGTCGACGATGGTATCACGTCCGTCCCAACTGAAAGAGAAGCCATTGATCTCCTAAAGCGCACACAGACAATGCTTTCTAAGTCAAGCTTGAACCTGCATAAAGTGGCCTCCAACAGTGCTTCGGTGATGGAAGCATTTCCTTCTAGCGAAAGAGCCAAAGATCTGAAAGACCTAGATTTCAGTAAAGATACAATACCTCTCCAACGCAGCCTTGGTATAAGTTGGAACCTCAAGACAGACTGCTTTATGTTTAAAGCTTCTCAGGAACGCAAACCCTTCACCCGAAGAGGGATCCTTTCCACCGTCAATAGTTTATATGATCCTCTCGGGTTTGTCTGTCCAATCACTATGCAAGGCAAAGCTCTAGTGAGGGAACTTTCAACAGTCCAGCAGGATTGGGACACTGTTCTTCCATCAGAAAAGGAACATCCATGGAAGGCATGGATTTCATCTTTAGCAGAGCTTGATCGATTGCAAATACCTCGAGCTTATGTCCCAACCTCGGTGTGCAGAGCTCAACTTCGTGAGCTGTGCATTTTCTCGGATGCTTCTACTTTAGCTATTGCTGCGGTAGCATACCTCAGAGTGATGGACTCGAATGGACAGCCTCATGTGGGATTTGTAATGGGAAGATCCAAGTTAGCCCCCTTTCCAGCGCATACTGTTCCGCGCCTCGAGTTATGTGCTGCAGTGCTGGCTGTGGAGTTGATGGAATTCATAAAAGGAGAAATTGACTTGGAGCTTCACAACGTCCATTTTTATACGGATAGTCGCATAGTGCTCGGTTACATTCACAATGTCACGCGCAGATTCTATATGTATGTGGCTAACAGAGTTGCAGGCATAAGGAAAGCCACAGAACCCAATCAGTGGCACTACATCTGTTCTGAGCAGAATCCTGCGGATCATGCCACTAGGTTCGTGCCAGCAGCCCACTTACCTCTTACCAACTGGTTTTCAGGTCCAGAGTTCCTTAGGAAATGTGGTCCTGTGGGATGTAGTGTGGAGGAATCCTATGGACTTGTCCAAGCAGAAGAGGATGTTGAAATACGCCCTCAAGTGCAAGTCCTGGCAACTGGCATTATTGAGCAGTCTCTAGACTCAAGCAGATTCCAACGTTTCTCGAGATGGAGGTCTTTGGTGAGAGCTGTCACAACTCTTACTCACATCACAAAATCCTTCTCACAATCTCCACCTAATAGTCCTTGTAGAAAGTGGCATTGGTGTGCAAAGACCTCAGATGTTGAGATCTCACAAGCTAAGTCGACCATAATTAAAACTGTACAGCGAGAAGTGTTCAGAGAAGAGTTCGAGAGTCTGACCAAGTATGGTAAAGTCTCACAGCGTAGCACACTCCTGAGACTTGACCCCTTTGTGGACAAGGAAGGTCTGTTAAGAGTCGGGGGTCGGATTCAATGTGCTGACATCTCAGATCCAGAGAAGCATCCCTTGATACTTCCGCCCAGCCATCATGTGACTGATCTTTTAATTCAGCATTATCACGATCAAGTGGCTCACCAAGGCCGCCATTTTACGGAGGGCGCTATACGTAGTGCAGGATTGTGGATTGTCAGCGGCAAAAGACGTGTTTCAAATATCATCCACAAATGTGTTCTATGCAAGAAGCTGAGAGGTAGAATGGAGAGTCAGAAGATGTCGGCTTTGCCCCCAGACAGGGTTTCTGTAGATCCACCTTTCACACACACAGGTCTTGATGTTTTTGGACCTTTCACTGTGGTGACGCGCAAGACAAGAGGGCACAACCTTGAGAACAAGCGATGGGCCGTCATATTCAGCTGTTTGAGTACTAGGGCGGTTCACTTGGAAGTCATGGAGTCTCTATCAGCATCAAGCTTTATTTGTGCTTTGAGGCGTTTTTTGGCTGTCAGAGGGCCAGTGAAGCATTTTCGTTCAGATAGAGGGATGAATTTTGTTGGAGCAGTGAAAGAACTCCAAATTGACAGTGGCAATTCTGAGCTAAAAGGTTTCTTGCGGAATCAAAGCTGCACCTGGACATTCAACGCTCCACACTCCTCTCATATGGGGGGTGTGTGGGAAAGAATGATCGGGATTGCCAGACGTATTCTGGAAGCGCTCTTGGTGAAAACTCCTACAAGACTCACACATGAGGTCTTAACAACCTTAATGGCAGAAGTCATGGCCATTATGAATTCCCGTCCTTTAACCCCAATTTCAACAGACACAAGTATGCCTCAAGTGCTCTCACCAGCGATGCTCTTGACTCAGAAAGCGAGCGTTGCCCCAACTCCACCAGGCAACTTTGAGTTAGGACACTTGCACAAAAGTCAGTGGCGTCAAGTCCAGATGTTAGCGGATTCATTCTGGAAGCGATGGAAGCAGGAGTACTTGTCCACCTTGCAATCCAGAAGGAAATGGACCAAGGAGAGAGATAATATTCAGGAAGGAGACGTCGTACTGTTAAAGGATGGGGAAGCTAAGCGCAGTGAGTGGCCAATTGGTCTCGTAACAAAGACTGTAGCCTCATCTGATGGGAAAATTCGGAAGGTTATAGTAAAGACTGCTAAGCAAGGGGCTGTCAGAGAGTACTTAAGACCTATATGTGAGGTAGTCTTACTTTTGTCCAGTGATTAAAAGGCATAGTGGTATAACCAAAATACCAGGCGGGGAGTGTACTGTATGGTGTTTGTTTCGTTTTTGTAAGCTGTACTTTGATTTATTTAAGAGGTTCGATTGTGACATCTAGTGGTGAAAAACGTTATTGCACTATTCTTTAGAACGTAACCGGATGTTTAAATAATCATAGAAGAAGAGACTGCGATCGGCATCCAGAGACGCGTTGTTGTTTGCTTTCAGTCCTTGTGATAGAAACGACCGTAAGTTGCTAATTTTATTTTGAAAACATCTGCTATACTTCTTTTCTGTTAGATTGATTAAAGTATTGAAATGTTTAAAGCTTGATATTCTGTTCTGAAATCTGTCGCAATCTGCTAACGAGCTGTATAATCGTTTTCATATAGGTGCACGTCATTAATGTGCTTCGATTGTTTATTTAGCTGTTTGAATATGTCAGCTGATGTTTACAAATGTTAAAGATGTATATTATTTGTAATCATTTTGTAATTTCTACTTTTGTATTTTTCCTTTTAGTTTTACAAGTGAATCAAGTAAAGTGTGCATCACATGCGCAAGAAGAAAGTGTGATGGTGCTTTATTTCCGTTAACTATCTGTCGAAGCTTTGGTTCGGAACACCACTGCCAGGGCAGAATATTTACAAAAAGTGCTTTCGTAGAAAGTGACCTGATATTTAATAAGCCAAGCTTTATCATTTGTTTCTCAGTATTATATACATTTTTTATTTGTTGAACATCAATTAAATTGTTACTCTTACATTGCTTTGGACGTTTATTGTATTTTCTAGCTCGGGGAACAGACACAGTCTCTATAGTGTGATATCTAGGTGAAAGGGTCTCTATGTGCTGAGAATTAACTGATGTCTGTGACGAGAGGCGGCTAGCAGACGGTCGGTTTAGCCAGTCTGTCTGCTTCCTGACCTGGGCCCCAGTTAGTCAAGTGCAAACGCTAAGACTATATGCCATATTTCTAGATAGGAGAGATGCTCCACATCCGGAGGGATGAAGACCATCTGTTTTCAACAGGTCGGGTCTGCCCCAGAAACTCGTCCAATTGTCTATAAAACCTGTTATTTCGCGGGCACCACTTTGACATCCAACAGTTTAATGATAACAATCTACTATGTATCTCGTCACCACGGTAAGCAGGGAGGGGACCAGAGCATATTACAGTGTCTGACATCGTACTTGCAAGTTCACACACCTCTTTAACATTATTTTTAGTGATCTCCGACTGGCGAAGTCGAACATCATTAGTGCCGACGTGAATAACAATCTTACTGAATTTACGTTTAGCATTAGCCAGCACTTTTAAATTTGCCAAGATGTCAGGCGCTCTGGCTCCCGGTAAACACTGGACTATGGTGGCTGGAGTCTCTATTTTCACGTTCCGTACAATAGAATCGCCAATTACTAGAGCACTTTCATCAGGTTTCTCAGTGGGTGCGTCACTGAGTGGGGAGAACCTGTTTGATGTTCTAATCGGAACGGAAGAGCGGTGTTTTGACCTGCGACTATGCCGTCTCACAGTCACCCAGCTGCCCTGCTGCACGGGCGCTGTAACTACCGGAACCGAACAATTTGCATGTCTCCCTGAACTAGTCACATCCAAAGTCGTATCTAAGTCCCTCACATTCTTACTATCCTCCATTAAAGTTTGGATGTGTGTCTCTAGTTCTGAAATCTTCTCTGTCAGCCTAGCTATTTCCTTGCATTTATCACATGTATAAGGCTCACTGCCGACAGAGATAGATAAGCTATACATGTGGCAGGTGGTGCAGACAACAATAGCAAGAGAAGAAGCCATTACTCACCGTTTTTGTAGAATGGTTCCAACTTACCACTGTTGTTATGATGAACTCTTGAAGAGAGGTATGGGAGGAGGAACAACGGAGTGAATAGGACGTGAAAGGAAACGCGATTCGCAAGCTAATCGGCTAAAGGAATGCTAACTTGTTGCAAATCATGGCTGTGGAATAAAAGCGAAACGGTTCACGAGAGAGAAAGGAGAACGGTAGTAGACGTGAGTAGAGAACATAAATGTAAATGCAAGTCGCCAGTGACTATAGCTAAATAGCTAACCCACTGCAGTTGCGGATTAACGGGTAAAGTGAGCGGTCAGATTAGTGTGACGGATAATTTCACAAGTCTCTTGGGAGTAAAGCGGTTTTTAATTACTTTAAACAGCAGAGAGTAATAATAAGATAAAGATTTCTAAAGAAAAACAAGCTCCAGAAAGCTACAATCACAGAGAGCTAAAAACACAAACCACACGGCAGCTCAGCCTACACGGCAGCTCAGAGGAGAAATTGCATTTTATGAGTATTGTGATTAAAAAGTTTATTATATTGCAACTAGCTAGCTTGTATGTTGTCAAATAGTACTAAAGTTACTCTTACGAAAAATAACTATGGTTTTACTACAAATAAAACTGTGGTTATACAAATGGTAATCAATTCACCAACAACAACAAAAAACATGACTATAGTAAAACCATGGTTAATTCTTGTAAGGTTAACTTTGTCCGTCTTGAGTCCATTTCATCTGGTGTCTTTTTGTCTGATGCCTTTTAATCTGAGTCCGTTTTGTCCGATGTCTAATTGTACGAGATCTGGCACCTGACGTCATTTTTCCGGAGACCTGAAGCCTTTCAGTCTGAAGCACGATGCTGTTTTGTCCTGTGACTTAAGTCTTTTAGTCTGAGGCATGACACTTTTTCGTTGTATGACTGAGGTCTGAGGATGTCCTAAAATTTACGCCGTACAAATGAGACTTCTAAGGGCTATTGAAGTGACGCACTGACTTTACCGATTAGTGATCGGCTCTTTTATTTAGAAGGCGGGCTTTCTTCGATATAGTTACCACATTGAGCATTGCAGTTTCCCTATTCAAAACTATATGAGTCTTGGGTATTTTATAGTCTTTGTCTCTACACTTTTTGGAATCTCATGACAAGCTAGTTTTTCCTAGAATGCACCATACAATTGCTGTTTAACAGTTTGTAATTTCATGGTTGTAACTAAACTCTGCAGGGCAGAGGCCCTCCAGGGTTGGATCTGAGAAACCCTCATATCATATCAGGTTTGCCAAACATCTGTTGTTGCAGGCTGTGGTGCACAATCTTACACATACTGTTCCTCAGTGGTCAAAGGCACTTGCAACCTTAAGCCATTTGGGAGATGTTAGTTTTGTTGGGAAATCGGTTTATAAATAGTCATTATTTTAACTAATCTGTATGTCTAAAAAACACTGAATTGTTACTATTAAAACTATAATAGCTGCTCCCTACCTTAATAGTCGACTAACTGTTGATCAACGTGAAGAGACTTGACTATTATAGTACATCGGGCATCTTTATTCAAACTCAAATATGGCTTTTTATCTGAAATATGTCAGCAGTAGCAACTTTACATGGCAGCTCAGTCTAATGGTAATCTAGAAAAAATGTGCGCTATTGAAGTGTCTGAACCTTAGTGCAATTACTGCATGACAGATGGAGGCACCGGTCCAGTCACTTGCTCTTAAAATACTCTGTCATTTTTGGTCATACAGATAAAAGTTATACCTTTTGAATCTGTAAAGACTCTGTTTATTTGCGTATCCTCAGAATAACAACGAAACGTTGCGCTTTTGTAAAATTATGGAAGCAAACAGGATGCGCTTTCTTCTGTCTCTGTGAACTTGAGTGTGAAACTTCAAAACTCTGTAACTATTTGCCTTGAAAATAGTAAAAAATATATCGTCTAGGTTACGTAGGTAACCCTCGTTCCCTGAAGGAGGGAACGGAGACGTTACATTGGGATCTTGCTTGAGAGACCAATCATCTCTGAGCCTTATTCAAAAGGCCAGTGAAAATTGGCGAGTGGAACGTGCATGCCGGCCACGCCCCCGTACATACGGGTATATAAGATGGCGGCGCGCACCACTCAGTCAGGTTTTTGCTGAAGAGCCGGTTAGAGCTCGGCGTCAGCGCGACGTCAGATCGTGGCAGGGGAATGTAACGTCTCCGTTCCCTCCTTCAGGGAACGAGGGTTACCTACGTAACCTAGACATTCCCCTTCAGTCGAATCACTTCGACGTTACATTGGGAACTTAGACCCATGGAACAGGCCACGAGTCTGACGCCGCGTTACGCCCTACGCCACGTGTAGACAGGCGGACGTGTCCGCAGGCGGGTAGGAACGTAACCTTCCCAACGCCCTGGGGCCCAATAAGGGGGCCCACAGGAGTGCCAGTTGTACTGAAGCAGGGGTTGGGGGGGGCGGAGCACATGAGATATTTTACATGTGGAAATGGAATAATTCTATGTATCCATAGGACGCTAGGGATACACGAGGGAAACCACGGCCTTCTGGCTGACCGAGGGAATACTGAGACATATTGCCACAATCTTGCGGGGCGAAGGAGACCCGGCAGGAGCAGTGTCAGTACCTACTCCGCACTAGGTTGACTGCGGGGCATGGAGGACCCAGGTTCGCTATGGAGGGAACAGCTGGGGAATGGCGCACGGATCCCAAAGGAATGGCGCAGCAAGCCGGCACCAGCCGGTCTCCCGTTACCTTACTATGTTAAAACACAGGAGGATACGGCCTCTATGCGGAGGTTGTAAAACCTGGCGAAGGTATTAGGTGTCGCCCAACCCGCAGCTCTGCAGATGTCTGTTAGAGAGGCGCCATGAGCCAACGCGTAGGACGAGGCAACACTCCTTGTGGAGTGGGCTTGAAGTCCTAAGGGGCATGGCTCTCCCTGATTCAAATAAGATAGGGAGATGGCCTCGACCACCCAATGGGCCAACCTCTGTTTAGAGACAGCATTCCCTTTCTGCTGACCTCCAAAACAGACAAAGAGCTGCTGGCTGTGTCTAAAGGGCCGAGTGCAGTCCACGTATAAATGCAGAGCACGAACCGGGCACAGTAGTGCAGCGGTTGGGTCTGCCTCCTCCAGGGGCAGAGCTTGCAGGTTCACCACCTGATCGCAGAAAGGCGTGGTGGGAACCTTGGGCACATAACCGGGCCGGGGTCTCAGGATAACGTGAGAATCGCCGGGCCCGAACTCTAGGCATGCTTCGTCGACAGAGAAGGCTTGTAGGTCCCCTACCCTCTTGATGGAGGCCAATGCCGTCAGGAGCGCTGTCTTAAGTGACAGATATTTCAGCTCGACTGAGGCGAGAGGCTCAAATGGGGTGTCCTGTAGGCCACGGAGGGCGACGGAGAGGTCCCAAGAGGGTATGAGGTGCGGTCTGGGAGGATTGAGCCTCCTGGCACCTCTGAGGAACCTCACGACCAGTGGGTGCTTACCTAGGGATGTTCCCATCCACTGCATCGTGATACGCCGCGATGGCTGCAACGTACACTTTGAGAGACGAAGGGGACAGCCTGCGCTCCAACTTCTCTTGCAGGAAGGAAAGCACAACTGCAATCGTGCATCTCTGGGGGTCCTCTGCTCGAGAGGAACACCAGTCGATGAATAGACCCCACCTCAGTGCATAGGCCTGCCTTGTAGAGGGAGCCCTGGACTGGGTGATCGTGTTAATCACGGCCTGTGGGAGGCCAGCGAGGTCTGTGGCGTCCCGTCCCGTCCCATCCAGATCGGGACGCGGGTGCCAAATTGTGCCCATCCCCTGAGACAGAAGGTCTTTCCTCAAGGGGATTTTCCAGGGAGGGGCTGCCGCGAGGCAAATAAGTTCCGGGAACCAGGTCCGGGTGGGCCAGTGTGGCGCAACCAGCAGGACCTGCTCCTTGTCCTCCCTGATCTTGCACAAGGTCTGTGCAAGGAGGCTCACTGGGGGAAAGCCCCGGAGGCCAGCTGTGTGCCAGTGCATCCCTGCCGAGGGGGGCCTCGGAGAGGGAATAGAACAGCTGGCAGTGGGAGGATTCGGGGGAGGCAAACAGATCTATCTGGGCCTCCCCGAAATGGCTCCAAATCAGCTTGACTGTCTCGGGGTGGAGTCGCCATTCTCCGGGGTGGGTGGACTGCCGTGAGAGCTGATCGGCTGCACGGTTGAGTTCCCCCGGAATATGAACGGCACGTAGCGATTTCAGCCACGTTTGACTCCAAAGGAGCAGATGGCGGGCAAGTTGAGACATGCGACGGGAGCGAAGACCACCCTGGCGGTTGATGTAAGCTACAGTCGCAGTGCTGTCGGTACGAACAAGCACATGTTTCTGACGTAACACCGGTCGGAAGCGGCGAAGGGCCAGAAACACTGCCAGCAACTCGAGGAAATTGATGTGCCACTGCAGTCGAGGTCCTGTCCAGGAGCCCGATGCTGCCTGCCCGTTGCATACAGCACCCCAACCCGTGGTGGAGGCATCCGTGTAGACCACGGTATGCCTGGAGACCTGTCCCAGGGGCACTCCTGCCCGTAGGAAAGCAGGGTCGGACCACGGGCTGAATAGGCGGCGACACTGCGGGGAAACGCCAATCCGGAGTGTGCCACGGTGCCATGCCCATCTCGGGACTCGATCGTGTAACCAGCGCTGAAGCGGTCTCATATGAAGCAAGCCCAGCGGCGTAACCGCGGCTGCAGCTGCCATATGTCCCAGGAGCCTCTGGAAAGTTTTGAGAGGGACCGCTGTTTTGTGTCTGATTATTTCCAGACATTTCAGCACGGATGACGCGCGCTCGTTGGTGAGGCAGGCTGTCATTTCGACCACACCGAGAAAAGAGATCCTCTGCACTGGGGAGAGTTTGCTCTTCTCTCGGTTGACCTGAAGGCCCAGACGGCTGAGGTGCTGGATCTCAGATCTCGCGAGTGAGCTATGAGGAGCCAGTCGTCGAGATAGGTGAGGATGCGAAAGCCTGCCTGCCAAAGAGGGGACAGGACTGCCTCCGCGACCTTCGTGAAGACGCGGGGAGAGAGGGACAGGCCGAACGGGAGAACCTTGTATTGATATGCCCGACCCTTGAAAGCAAACCGTAGGAAGGGTCTGTGTCGAGGAAGAATCGAGACATGAAATTAGGCATCCTTCAGGTCGATGGCTGCAAACCAATCCTGGGGGCGGATGCATGTGAGCATGCGCCTCGTAGTGGGCATCTTGAACGGCAGCCTGAGAAGGGACCGATTCAGTGCTCTGAGATCCAGGATGGGTCTTAACCCACCGCTCTTTTTGGGCACGATGAAGTAGGAACTGTAGAACCCTGACTTCATCTCGGCTGGAGGGACAGGCTTGATTGCATCCTTCGCCAGTAGGACTGCAACCTCCGCACGCAGGACAGCGGCATGTGTGTCTGATTGAACAGTAGTGTGAAGCACGCCTCTGTACCTGGGGGGACGCCTGGCGAATTGAATCGCATAGCCGAGACATACCGTCCGTATCAACCACTGCGAAGGGCTGGGAAGCTGAGTCGACAGGGGTATCAAGGGAACGTTGACCGACGTGACCACGGTGGGGCAGCCTAGGGGGGGAAGGGGAACGGGACTGATCCCAGAAGGAAGAACGTCCTGGAGAAGAGTCCGGCTGCATTGAGCAGCGCTTACCTTCTTGGTGAGAAATTCGGCTCTTTTTGTGAGTTTGTGGGTACCGCCGGCCCGTAGGCCGACGGCGATGTTATATGAGTGCACAGTAACTCCTGGCCCTCCACCGGGAGTGGGGACGCAGATGTCCTCGTCCCCGAAAGAGCAGATTTCTTCACGGGGTGCCCGTCTCAGTGACGCTTCGTAGCTCGCCTGCGGGTGTTCTTCGCAGGACCCTGAGAAGCGGGCGGCGCCCCTCTCCCACGGGAAGCTTGACGTCGGGCTGCGAGTCTCGCTTCGTGGATCTCAGCTGGGGACGGAGCTGGAGTTGGTTGAGGAGCCGTGGGGGGACGCCCTCGGCGACGAGCAGGCGGAGGCGGGGGGCCCCGGCGGCGGAAGGGTTGTTCTTACTTCAACTTACTTGTACTTACTCCGTCTGCTTCTGGACCGTGGAGAACTGCTGGGCCAAATAGGCCACCCTGGGAGACAGGAGAGTCAAGAAAGCGAGCTTTGTCGGCCTCTGCCATCTGAGCCAGGGTCAGCCATAGGTGCCGTTCCTGGACCACGCAGGTGGACATCACCTGACCAAGGGAACGCGCCGTGACCTTCGTGGCCCGGAGGGCGAAGTCGGTGGCGGCGCGGAGTTCCTCAAATGTCCCTTGATCAGGACCACTCTCGTGCAGGTGTTTGAGAGCCTGCGCCTGGTACACCTGGAGTGTAGCCATGGCATGCAGGGTGGTGGCAGCGTGCCCGGCGGCGTGAAAAGCCCGCTCTGTAAGGCCGGAGGAGAGCTTACACGCTTGGGAAGGGAGACGCGGACGACCCCGCCAGGTGGCAGCGCCGCGTGGGCAAAGGTGCACCGCCACAGCGCGCTCAACCTGGGGGATCGCCACGTACCCCTTGGCTGCCCCGCCATCGAGAGTGGCGAGGGGAGAGGAGCTGGAGCGCGCTCTAAACGAATACGGAGCGCGCCACGATTTTGTCAGCTCCTCATGCACCTCCGGGAAGAAAGAAACCGGGGGAGAGCGCGCCGGTGCCGCCGGTGCCCTCCCCAGGAACCAGTCATCCAGCCTAGAGGGATCGGCCGGAGGCTCACTGGGAACCTCCAAGCCTATCCCCCTGGCCACCCGGAGCATAGCCGATAGTTCGGCGTCCGCCTCCGAAGAGGCAGCGACCGCGGAGGGGCGCTGCACCAAAGGGGCGGAGGCCTCACCATCTGACTCTTCCTCCGATGCTGTGATCGACATCTCATCCTCCGCAGGAGCCCCGAAGGAGACGCTCAGCCCGGCGGGCGGGAAAGCGTACTGCTGCGGAAGCTCGACGGGGCCACGCTGAGATAGAGACGACCGCAGAGCTTTTTGGGCCGGCGGAACGTTCTCTACTATAACATGAATGTCCCCCCCGGGCCTCCTCGCGGCGGCTGAAAAACATTGGCGGTTCAACAGCCAGCCACGGGAGGGGGGCGGGGGGAGCCGGCTCGCGAACGAGCGGCGGGACTTCAGCGTGGCCATGGACATGCTCTCGCAGTGCGGGCATGATCCATCCGTGAACGCTGCCTGAGCGTGCTCAAAGCCCAAGCACGTGAGGCAGCATTCATGTCCGTCCGCAGGAGTGAGGAAACTACCACATCCAGAAACGCACGGCCGAAGAGCCATTCTGAAAAGAACGTCTGATCGGCCGCGAGAAATTGCTCTTTTGTGACCCCCGGATTGCCCAGGGAGGAACCGCGGGGTAGTGTGCACTCGCCGGGGCTGGTCGCTGGATGCAAAGGCTTTTTTGAAGCCGTGAAAACGGCTGCCTGCAGGGACCACGCCGGCGGCCGCCAAAAAGCTCTTTTAGAAATCACTCTCTTAGGTTTTGGCAGCACACCGGCGGGAGAGAGCACAAACTCAGGAACTCTTTTTTTTCTTTCTCTTTCCTTCTTAGTAGAGGCTCGACGCATCGGCTCTGAAGCAAAAGTCTGACTGAGTGGGCGTGGCTGGCACGCACGTTCCACTTGCCAGTTTTCATTGGCCTTTTGAATAAGGCTCAGAGATGATTGGTCTCTCATGCAAGATCCCAATGTAACGTCAAAGTGATTCGACTGAAGGGGAACTACTCTTACTGAAAAGAAGTACACTTCAAGTTTATTTTATTAAGTACACTTTATGTAGTAAGTATACAAATATCAGTGTACTAGTAGTACACTTCTAAGTGTACTATTTCAATCCTCCTTAATACTAAATTGGCCCACTTACTAATATATAAAAGTATAAAGTTTAACAATAGTAAACTTTGAGTACACAACTAGTTTACCTCTATGTTTTTAGTTGATAGTATACTGATTTACTAATTAAATACTGGTAGCATTTTTAGTACACTTTGCTGTATAGTCTCAGTAAACTACTAGTTTAGTCGTTTTATACTGCAAGTATACTCATAAGTTTTTTTTAAAGTATACTACTATGTCCCTATTTAGGTATTAATTTGTATATATTTTGTTATATGAATATCTGAACATACAAAACATCAAAAGAAAGAACAGGGTATCTGCTTGCAAACAAAAACTTTTTTTTTTTCTAGCTTCATACATTCTTTTTTTATCAACACATTAATGTCACGAATTTCATAAATAAAAAATAAATAAATAAACATTTTGAACAAAAAGATGAACAAAGACTATGAATTGGATTCAGAATGATGATCAAAATGTAGATGGAGTCGATCAACACCCCGACACCCCTTCGTGGCAAGCTTTTTGTGTACATGCTTAAGAGCTTATAAGGCTATGTAGGCAATTAAAGGCTCATTATTATGATTTATATGGGTAATTATTAAACGTGCGACTAATAGTCAATAAATGCTTAAAATGAATGACAAGTCGACCAGAAAAATCTTTAGTCTAGGGAAGCACTAATTCAAACCATTGCTGAAACTCACTGTAAAAATAAAAGTTGACTTAACTTAAAAGTTGTTCACTCAACTCAAGTCACTGAGTAAAGTCACATGTTTTATAATTTATTTGTTCAGCTAACACATTTTTATAATGCTTTTTCAATGTCTCTCAATAAATTATGGTCTGAACTTTTTTTTGTGTGAGTTTTATGAAACATAAACACCTTCTTAATTACCTCAAAAGTACACAGTACATCCAATTAAATCAACACTGCTCAGAGTACATTTGGTCCCATTCCAGATAGTGTTAAAGTAAAATGAAAAGTTGACTTAAAATTTCAAGGCAACTCGCTGCACAGCTTTTTTGAGTTTACTCAAATTTGGACCATGTTGTTCACCCAAGTCAAGTCACTGAGTAAAGTCACATGTATTTTTTATTTTTTCAGCTAACACATTTTTCTTAGTTAAAAAGACTTATATGATTTTTAAATGTCTCTCAATAAATTATGATCTGAATTTTTGGTCCCACTCCAGAGAGTGTTTAAGTAACACTGAAGCAGAGTTAAAGTTAATGAGGTAATTCATCACTTAAGGGCTGATTGAGCATTTGTGATGAAAACCTGCTGTTAACAAGCTAAATCTATCAGACATCTGCAGAAGATCTTATTGAGAATAAACAGAGGATCAGATGTCTATGTTTTATTGGTCAATAAATGATGTGTTTGCTGTAGTTGGACTCTTCACTCTTTTAAAATGTGGAAGTGACCTGTTTCCAAACAGTTGCAAATGTGTTTCATTGCAAACACTTAAATATTGCTGAATGTGAAGTTCATATAGTGATATATTGCATTTTATTCTTAGAAAACATTTCAGTATTTAGCATAGTGGTTTGTTTATCTTATTGATGAGTAACTGGGGTTCATGAATAACCAAAAAAGGTTATTATACAAATTGCATCGTAATATTTCAAAAATGTAGAATTTTTGCCCAAGTTTTTAGACATGAACACTTATCATCCAACCCACAACAGTGGTGACAATAAATATTCATACTGCAGAGCATGATAGGAGTTTTGTACTACGGTGTTATCCAGCATGCATTGCAGTGTGAAGCGTTGTGTTGATTGTCACCATTGTTGAGATTCATATGCTGATACTTAATGTGTGCGCGCATGTTAAAACTGCAGTTGTTAAAAAAAATGTATGCACATGCATTAAAAGTCACTCATAATAACTGTTGCCACATTATATTAAGAAATTTTAGTGCAAATTGTGCACTGCTGTATAGAAAAACATAATACAGCAAGCCAAGGGTCAAGAGCCCAACTAAATTAAATCCTGATCTCCATGATAGTGGTATCTTTTTAAACAAAACAAAAAAGGCGCTATCATTCCATGTGAGCTCCAACGTCAGCTGCGCTCATGCTCCACCCACCAAACCAACGCTTGTGAACTTGCATGTGCATATTCAGTCAACAGATCAATTTAAGTTGGTCAGACTTTTTTGAAATTTTTGAACCAACTCATTTCCACTTGTTAAGTCAACTTTTTTAGTTTTATTATCCTGCTAACTTACAGATTTAAGTTATTCAAACTTTTTTTGCAAGTTGGATTTTTTACAGTGTACAAGTAAAATAGACAAATATAAAAATGATATAAATGGTGCAAATTACACACTTCATCTTTTGCTAACTAGCCTTGTTTAATTGCACTTGCAATTGGATAAAATCATTTGCTTTATAAATACACCTTAAGAGATAAATGTAATTAGTTCTTAAAAGATGAATTAAACTCAAACTGTCATGTCTGAACCCAGTACAGAGAAAGCTAGAAAAAAATATTCCTAACTCAAACAAAGCAACTATTCAAATGGCACTTAATTTTATACATGGAATGTGAAACATCCTTTCCTTCGCCTGGTCATTTTAATCATGACCCTACCACTGCCTCCCTCGAGTTGTATGAGGCAGACAAATTTGGGCCAGCAATTAGTCATGCACTGCATCAAGCATTATATTACCTGCCCGATTCCTGCGTTACTGATTTTGCCGTTTATTACAAATGTTTGCTGCTTTGATGATTGTGTCTGATTATTTTGGATTAATCTGGGTGGTCAGATGTGGGAGGACATAAAAATACCATAGCCCCCAGACTTTCTCCCAACATCTGTCCATATAAATAAGTCTACTGTTTTTTCATCACACATTCACAAAGCATTTGAGCAGCACTACCCTTAGAGAAAAGAAGTTTATTCAAGTGTGCTATTAGTATACTTCTAAAAATAGGAAAGTACACTTTCTGTCTACTTTTTATGTGCTTCTCAGAAATATACTTATAATGACATTAAGTGTACTTGACTTATACTTAGAAAAAGTCTAAATATATTTGAGCTACACTTGTGCTCTGAGAATCTGTTTATATTGTTATACGCTTAGGACGCTATTACTTCTGAACAGAATTTCCAAAACACAAGTAAGGTTTAGGTAAAGAAAAAATAAAAAAATAATCCACAACAGTGCATGTTTACATTTATTTATTTATTTTAATTGAAACATTGTAAATCTTTTTCCCTGCACCAAAATGTCTTCACATTCAGTGTAGAATGTTGCCTAATATAAATAGCCAACATACAGTATACAAATTATATAATTTAAAATATTTAATTAATATAATTTACAGAGTATCTGCAGTATTTAAAAAAAAAAAAATTTAAAGGCTTTTTAAGACCTGCACAAATAAATAAAAAATATGCACTGTACTGCACTGTAAAAAAAATATGATACTAAAATTAAAGTTTCTAAAACTTGAAAGTTTTTCACAAATACATTTCAGCCTAAAAGTACTAAAAGGTAGTCAAAAATAAACTATAAAATTAATAATTAAATGTAACTAGCCCAAATAAAAAAGACCATTTTTTAAAACATAGAAAATCAGATAGGAGTCTAAATGTCAATCAAATATATTTTCAATTCACAAATATCAACAAATATCAAGGAATGATTTTTTTTTTCACTATTTACAGTGTATCTGCACAATTTTTAAATATCAATTAAAAGGCAATTTATGACTTTTCTTTTTAAGAGCTGCATATATAAAATTAACAGTATGAGTGGGGTTGGACAATGTACGGTAACATATTAAGCCATAAAATGACATGATTTATAATTCAGATTTTCACAAAAACAGAACATCTAGGGATTATTAGCCACAATGTCTGCCCAAACTTGAAAAAGCCTCAATCCACTTTGAAATGGCACATGGATCAACTCAAAGCATGAGATTAGATTCTTCATCACAGATGCAATTTATTGAAATCTTTCAGCAACAATCTCCATTTGCTCATTTTCAACACTTTCTCAGATGCTCAGCTTAATAATCTATACAAACAAACCATATACAAACATTACCTTACAAGACACTACACATGGCATCATTTCAAGATGTTTGACTCATTTAAAATATTGCTAGGATGTTCACAAGTTAGATGCTAAACTGCTAAAGAAATGAGTCCTACCAGTAGCGTCTCCAAGTTGATGATCACATTGTGGCTTTTCCCAGTTGTCCTTAAGCAAGTGCTTTCAATAAAGTTGCATAAGTGGAGGTTTTGCACATCCTTCTTTGATTTGCACCAATGCTTAGGTAGGAACATAGAAGCTAGAAAGGCACAAACACTCCATACAGGCTGCTAATTTCACACACCTGGTTCCATGTGCTATCAAGTGCAGTTTCACTGACCAATCAGCTTCCTTGTTCCTTGTTTGCTTACAACCAATAGATTACTCAGATCTTAAATAATACTATCTAATGGATTTGTATCTTTTACTAATGAATGAATAAATATTTCTTCCTTTGGTTTAACACCTCCCACTTGAGCTCCTGTTCAACTGACCCAAGGAGGTCACATATTTCTGGTCGAAAGTTAAAATCTTTACTGCTCTTCAGTGGGAATTAAAACTACCAAGCGTCGAACATCCCTATGAAGAATCGTAGCTGTAATCTTGTCATTAAATTTTTTAGTCGGTTTGCTTGGTTTGGTCTCACAATGGAAGCAGGATAACTGGGGGATACTCTAACCATTGCATCCCTTACTATACCTTTCTTGTCTGCATTTACACTGACAACTCTGGCCAACTTGTACTGACCTCGTAAAGCATTCTGGATCAGCTAACCATACTACATCTCCCACGGCAACATTCCGTTCTTTAGTGTGCCACTTGTTTCTTACGAACAAGTTAGGGCCTTCCAGCTGACACCATCTTCTCCAGAACCTGTTGACTTCATCCTGGATGATTTTTAGTCTTTTGTAGGGATAGCTATCAAACTCAAAACTTCCTTGATCCCCACTCTTCCCAGTACGTCCCAAAAGAAGAGAGTTTGGACTTACATATTCCACACAGTCCTCTCGACTTTGTGTCCTGGCATCAATTGGTCTTTCATTGACCAGATTAGCTGCAGTATAAAGAAAGGTTTGAAACTCCCCCCAAGACAGATTATCATTAACCCCCAAATTCTGAAGGGCTCGCTTCACCAGACGGACTACTGCCTCTGCTGCTCCATTTCTATGAGAAGAATCTGCAGGATGAATCTTCCAAAACCACTCTGTGCCGTGTTTGGCTGCCTCCACTTCTACCTTTACTCTGTCTTGTCGATCTAGGAATCTGTGAAGATCTTTAAGAACAGACTTGGCTCCTGTGAAATTTGATCCTGCATCTAACCACAACTTACTTGGATGTCCCCTTAAAGCTGTACATCTCTGATATGCCAGCAAAAATCCTTCAGTTGATTGATCACTGGCAATATCAGAATCAGAATCAGAATGAGCTTTATTGCCAGGTATGTTTACACATACTAGGAATTTATTTTAGTGACAGCAGCTCCACAGAGCAATAGAGTGACAGTGACAAGACAAGACATAGATTATAAAAAAGAACAATATACAAGTACACAAGACAAAGTGCAAAGTGCAACATAGCAAAAACACAATATACAGAGTATGCCATTACTAGGTACGGGTATATTAGGTGCAAAATTGGATGTAAGTAGTTATTAATAAATACTGAGTAGATTAATAAAGTGTCTAAAAGTGCTGCATGTTCCACGTTTACTGACAAGTGTTCATGAGATGGATTGCCTGGGGAAAAAAAACTGTTCCGGTGTCTGGTCGTCTTTGTGCTCAGTGCTCTGTAGCGCCGACCAGATGGTAACAGTTCAAAGAGCGAGTGTGCTGGATGTGAGGGGTCCAGAGTGATTTTGCCAGTCCTTTTGCGCACTCTGGATAAGTAGAGATCTTGAAGGGTAGGAAGGGTTGTACCAATGATTCACTCAGCAGTCCGGACTATGCGACGTAGTCTTCTGAGATCAGAATTGGTAGCTGAGCTGAACCAGACAGTAATTGAAGTGCAGAGGACGGATTCAATGATGGCAGAGTAAAACTGTTTCAGCAGTTCCTGTGGCAGGTTGAGCTTCTTCAGCTGGCGGAGGAAGTACAGTCTCTGCTGGGCCTTTTTCACAATGCAGTCTATGTGAACATCCCATTTCAGGTCCTGGGAGATGGTATTGCCAAGGAACCTGAATGACTCCACTGTGTTTACAGTGCTGTCCATGATGGTGAGTGGGGGGAGAGCAGGGCGTTTTCTCCTGAAGTCAATGATCATCTCCACAGTCTTGAGCGTGTTGAGCTCCAGGTTGTTATGACTGCACCAGACAGCTAGCTCTTTAACCTCCTGTCTGTAAGCAGACTCATCACCATCTTGAATGAGGCCGATGAGTGTGGTGTCGTCTGCGAACTTCAGGAGCTTAACAGAGGGGTCTTTAGAGGTACAGTCATTCGTATACAGGGAGAAGAGCAGTGGGGAGAGAACACAACCCTAAGGGGCGCCAGTGCTGATAGTACGGGTGCTGGATAAGAATTTTCCCAGCCTCACTAGCTGCTGTCTGTCTGTCAGGAAGCTGTTGATCCACTGACAGAGAGCTGTAGGCACGGAGAGCTGAGATAGTTTGGGAAGGAGGAGGTTTGGGATGATGGTGTTAAAGGCCGAACTGAAGTCTACAAACAGTATCCTCACATAAGTCCCTGATTTATCCAGATGCTGCAGGATGAAGTGTAAACCCATGTTCACTGCATCATCTACGGACCTGTTTGCTCGATAAGCAAACTGCAGGGGGTCCAGTAAGGGTCCGGTGATGTCCTTCAGATGAGCCAAAACCAGTTTTTCAAACGACTTCATGACGACAGATGTTAGCGCCACAGATCTGTAGTCGTTGAGTCCTGTTATTTTGGGTTTCTTTGGAATGGGAATGATTGACGAACGTTTGAGGCAGTTCGGTACTTCACACATCTCCAGAGACCAATTGAAGGTTAGTGAGAAAATGGGGGCCAGCTGGTCAGCACAGGTTTTCAGACAGGCTGGTGTCACACCATCAGGGCCTGGTGCCTTCCTTCTTTTGTTCTGTCTGAAGACCTGGCGAACATCTCTTTCACTGAAGTGGATTGTCGGAGTGGGGGAGAGCGGTGTTGTTAGGGCTGTTGTTGGAGGTGTGAATGGAGTTTTTTCAAACCTGCAATAGAACTCGTTCAGGTCGTCTGCCAGTTGCTGATTCTCTACCATGCAGCGGGATGGTGTCTTGTAGTTAGTGATGGCTTTCAGGCTGTCCCACACCGATGAAGAGTCACTGGAAGAGAATTGATACCTTATCTTTTTGGAATAATTCTTCTTTGCCACTTTGATCTCCTTTTCCAGCGTGTATTTGGCCTGCTTATACAAGACACTGTCCCCTTTCCTGTAAGCATCCTCTTTGGCGTGACAAAGCTGTCTGAGTTTTGCAGTGAACCATGGTTTGTCATTGTTGAAAGTTAAACGAGTCCTGGTAGGAATGCATGTATCCTCACAGAAACTGATATATGAAGTAACAGTGTCTGTGAGCTCGTCCAGATCGGTAGCAGCAGCTTCGAAAACACTCCAATCAGTACATTCAAAACATGCCTGTAAAACCTGCTCTGTTTCGTTGGTCCATCTCTTCACAGACTTTGCTACAGGTTTAGCAGATTTAAGTTTTTGCCTGTATGTTGGTATAAGATGAACCAGGCAGTGATCAGAGAGTCCCAAAGCTGCCCGTGGGACAGAGTGATATACATTCCTTATTGTGGTGTGACAGTGGTCCAATATATTACTGTCTCTGGTTGGACATGTAATATGTTGACTGTATTTTGGCAGTTCACGGGAGAGATTTGCTTTGTTAAAATCACCAAGAATGATTAAAACAGAGTCCGGGTGTTGTTGTTCCGTCGCGGTGATCTGATCAGCGAGTTTCTGCAAAGCCAGGCTCACGTGCGCTTGTCCATATGAACAGCTCTGGAGGCCATACAACAAAACACGATTCCCCAAACTTAGAGTCCGACACTCTTCTTTACCTCATTTTTAACCACATAAGGCCCAAATAAATCCAGAGTTGTGAACTCAAATGGTGCAGCTGGCTCTGCCGCTCTGGTGGAAGGTCTCCCATAATCTGTTGGCATTGTTTTGCTCGTGCCTTTCTACACGTTACACAGCCATCTACAATCTTCTTAGCTAATATACGGCCTTTTACCACCCAAGCTTTTCTTCTCATTTTCAACAAAGTACCAGCAATTCCTTCATGATTTACTTGATGGGCTTCCTGAGCCAACAGTGTGGACACATGTGCATTATAAGGCAAGACTGGAAAAGCCATTTTGTCCTCATTGAAAACTTCAATTCTACCTCCACAAACCAACAGTCCAGAATCATTCTTGTACACTACCAATCTACTGAGGGTGGTGTCAGAAAAGACCACACTCTCTTGGGCTGTTAGGAAAAGATCTTCAAGAGCATCATTTTGTTCTCTCACTGTCAAGACAGCTTCCTTGAATCCTCTTTGCACAGATTTTACCTCCCACTTTGATGAACTCAAAGTCTTTGCTTTCATCTCCAGCCACTTCTTGACAGCTCGACATAGCCAAGCAGTAACCATGACCAGTCTGGACAAATTGCTAAATTTCTCAACATCAAGTAACTTACTTGTTACTAAACCATTGAACATCCTTTCTAAAGGAACATCCAGCTGCCTTTCCTTTTCATTCACAGAGATGCTGGAATCTGCAGTGAGGTGATTTAACACAGTTTTTTCACCATCCTCTTGAGCTGTCAAATTGTGTTTCTCCTGAAGGGCTGAATCTAATCTTTTCTTAGCCAGACTTCTGGTTAGAACTCCAGAAAAAGATTTTCTCTGGAGCTTGTTGATGCTTTCTCTTGCAGCAGTTGCAACTTCTGCAGCTGACTTTGATGGCCAATTCCCTACTGGCCATTTCAAGAACACTGGCCCTCTCTGCCATGCAGAGTCTTCACTTATGTCTTCTGGACTAGCTCCTCTTTTGATAATATCAGCAATGTTTGAGTCACCGGGGATCCACCACCAGTCTTTAACAGGTGTAGTTCTCTGGATTTCTCCAACTCTATTGGCAAAGAAGGATTGGTAACCGTAGCTCACACGCTGAATAGCTCCCAACACTGTTTGGCTGTCCATCAGATGAAACCATTGTTCAACCTCTACTTGGCAATGCTTCTCAATGTACTTTCGAAGTCTGGCTGCATAAACTGCACCACACATTTCAGCCTTAACAGCTTCCCATTTCTGATCCAAAGGAGTTAATTTGGCCTTGGATTCAACTAGCCTCACCTCTTTGCCTCTGTCCGATTCCCACCTGAAATATGCCACAGCTCCATAGGTCTTATCACTTCCATCAGAAAATGTAATTCCATACGGTCTTCCTTTCCAGCCTGCAGGAGTTAAACCTCTCATAAACGTTACTTTGCCAAGTTGAATATACTCTTCAAACAACTTAATGGCGTCTTCTCTGAGGTTTTCTGACAGTGGTTTATCCCATGTATCTTTGGTTAAGTTTCCACATCCTGCTTCCTGAAAGGCCTTTCGTACAAGGATAGCCCCTTTTTGTTTAACGGGTGTGACCAGCCCAATGGGATCATACAGTCCAGTCACTTGACTCAGTAGCTCTCTCCTAGTCAGAGGATTAGGAGTCTTAGTTCTTACCTCCTCTTTAAGTAGGTTTTGTCCTACCCTCATTTTATTTTACGCTTGGAAAAATTAATTGATGTCATGATGTAAAGTTTATCTTCCTCTGCCAGATACCCAACTCCAAGGGCCTTGCTGTCTTGATCCCTCAGCTGGTTTGAAAGTTTCAGGATTCTGTTTTCTACTTCTGGCTTAACAGACTCATCATCACCAGGCTTCCAATGTTGCCCTGACAGAACCCAGTGCTTCAAGAAAAACATGTAAATGAGAGAACTTTGCCAGCTTTGCAGTTTCTCGCATGGCTAATTGTGCAATACAGCCTGCTGGTCGGTCACCGATATTTACTCTGGTGATTGCATACTCTCCTGTTTCCTCACTCTGATAATCTCTCCACATAAACCTATGTAGATGCATTTCTCTCTCCTCCAACCATACGGAATTGTACATCTTCCTGATGTCTCCTAGTGCAGCATAAACTCCTCTCCTGAACCTCAGAAGTACAGCTCTGAATGGATTGAGAACATCTGGGCCTTTCAAAAGAAGATCATTCATACTCACTCCTTGAAACTTTTGACTGCTGTTCCATACCAGGCGCACTGGAGTAGTAACTGAGTGAGGATTCGATGCAATCAAATGGCTCACATACCATACAGGTCCATTCCAACAATTAATTATATCATCAGTAAGCTTGATTGCTGCTCCTCGCTCCACCATCTCATGAACTTGAGCTGCATAAGCAACTTGCCACTCTGACTCCCTCTTGAGCTGCTTTTCTGTTCTCAGAAACGTTGCCTCTACTCCACTTCTATTGTTAGGAAGGGAAGCTGGATCCTCAGTCCAAGGATATTTTGCATGCCAGTGAGGAGACTTGCTATGAACATCATCCTCCACATAGGTAAGACACTCTTTTATAATCTCGAGTTCTCTTTCCTCTGCCAACGTCATCTCCTTACCACCCGGATGACAGTTCCCACAGCGACAGGCTCCACACATCGGCTCACAAGCGGCCCCAATGCTATCCTATTTCCACCATTCCAAGAACTCCCGGTTGCCTGCAGCTACAACGTTTGTCTCAGTTCTAGCTTCTTGAAATAGTTGGATTGGTTCTGGCATCACTTGCATCTCAGGTATCCTCACTCTTTCTTCATATTTTACTGCAGCAGTTCTCATTGAGCAGGCAAAATGGGTTTTAGACTCATACGCAGTCATATTTACCTCTTAAAATAAGTCTGGATGAGCTCCGCCTACTGTCTTTCCCAAAGGACTATCCCATAAAACAAGATCCCCCACAATCTTGACCCTTTGGGGGGCTAATCTTCCTTCTCTGTGGCTGATAAGAAGTTCAACCTCTCTAGGTCTCACCAGCTCTTCGAGTTTGACTTCTGGGAAAAATCTCTGCAGTTGCTTAGGTCTGATGACTTTATGGACTTCAGCAATTTCATCCAGGCCATAACAGAGAAGCTCATGTGCTCTTTCTTTGGCCTCATCAGTCTTGATTCGAACTCTGAGAAGATATAGCTTGGTCTTTACCTTAATGGTCATTCCAGCAACTCCATGCACTATTAGAGTGATGTCTTCACTTCTTAGCCTTAACCTTTCTGCCGCCTTATGAGTTATATAATTGGTATCTGATGCAAGGTCTACCAAAGTTCCAATCTTCTGGCCTGCATTGGCTGTAACTTCCATAAGCATCATGATGACAGGTAACTCCTTCAATCCGCTTTCCTTTAGAAGTCCAACTTGGGTCTTCCCAGTGCAGGTTACTGTTGTACCATTGTTAGTAAAAGCATTTCTGCATCGGTCAGCCATCTCTGGGGAAAGTTTGGCTAAAAACTCCTCTTGCTCTGCCATAGACAACTGTTCAAACTGGACGGCCTTCACCCAAACAAACTTGGTGCGAGAGTGCTTAAGGACAATATCTACTTTTCACTCCGGCATCCTTCAGTAGAATGTGTGAGTCTACCCAACATGAATGGCACACACACACTTGGACAAAGTGACGACAGGACATCTTATCAGCTTCAGAGTCATCATGTGGCCAACACAACCAACAAGGACACTGACAACGCCATGCAGCCACAACAAGCACTGCTTATGGACACTTTCCTGGCTGAGCCCTGCTCACAGAGCTTATCACAGACAGACTGTGACGTACTACAACAGCTCCAAGACTCAACACCGAAGGATGACTTTCTGTTAAACAGTCAGGGAAGCCAGGAAAACAACATATTCCAGCCACCGGAAACTCCAGAGCCAGAGCTCCATTCACCAGACACATTATCCCTCTCTCCAGCATCTCCACTTCTAAGCTTCTCACAGAAAATGGAGGAACTGGTATATGCTGGAACCAGACTCTCCCACTCTTTTGCTGCAAGTCCCCAGTTATCAACTAAAAAACGGCAGGCGCCACAACCACCAAAGCCTGTGGGCCCAGCTCACCCTCCTCCTCCAGTGAGAGCTCTCCGGCCGCTGCCACAACGCCAGGGCTCAAACCCTCCTGCATCTGCTGTGAGTGAACCAAAAACAACTGATAACAGCTCTCAGTGATATGTGTCGGGTCCCCGCTACGGTAACAGCAACAATCAGGAATGTTTACAAAACAAGCGGGAACCCAGTGTGCCTGTAGCTTTCCCTATTTCTGTTTTAATATGTGATAGAAAGTCTAAGGCTCTTTCAAATCGTACAGTTCACACATCTAATCTGAGGCTTATTAGGCATCAAACTAAGATTGCTCTAGAGACAAAAAGTGATGCGATCAAGCTAGCATTTTTAAATGTTCGCTCACTAAAAAATAAATCACTTCTGATCAATGATTTTATAACCACAAACAACCTGGATTTTATGTTTTTAAATGAAACATGGTTAGAAGACAATTCCAGTGCAACAATCCTAAATGAAGCAATTCCTTCTAATTTCACTTACATGAATGTCTGCAGAGCTGTTAAAAGAGGTGGTGGTGTTGCTGCTCTATTTAAAGATGTCTATGAATGCAAACAAGTGTCATTTGGTCAGTACTTGTCTTTTGAATATCTAGGGATTTTACTGAAAGGTATTCCACGCATTCTGTTTATCATTATTTACAGGCCCCCAAAATACTCTCCAGCCTTTGTTGAAGAGTTCACAGAACTGCTATCAATGGTTTGTTCAGAGTTTGACTGTTTTGCTATTGCAGGGGATTTTAATGTTCACATAGACAATGCAGAAAGCAAAACTACAAAAGAAATTATAACGGTTTTGAACACGTTTGACCTGATTCAGCATGTGCATGGGCCCACACACAATCGTGGACACACTCTTGATTTACTCATCAGTAAGGGTCTAAACATTTCATCCACTGTTATCAAGGATGTAGCACTATCTGATCACTTCTGTATTTTCTTTGATATATTGATCTCTGCTACCACTGAATCTAGATCAGTCTCTGTCAGGAAGAGATGCATTAACGATAACACGAGTGTGCTATTTATGAAGGCTATATCTTCAATGCCAAGCATTTCTGCAGACTCTGTTGATTTTCTCCTGGAGTCCTTCAACTCAAAAGTTAAGAATGTCATTGATGACATCGCACCTGTGAAGGTCAGACAGATGACTGGCAAAAGATCACCGTGGAGAAAGTCAACAGCAGTACAGAGTATGAAAAGACAATGCAGGAAAGCTGAGCGGATGTGGCGGAAGACAAAACTTGAAATTCACTATAGCATCTATAAAGACAGCCTTCATGCTTTCAATGTTGAACTAGGTAAAGCTAGACAAACATTCTTCTCGAACCTTATAAACAGCAACTTAAACAACACTCGCACTCTTTTTGCTACCGTTGAGAGACTAACAAACCCCCTAGTCAGATCCCTAGTGAACTGCTCTCCGACAGAAAGTGCGATGAGTTTGCTTCCTTCTTTTCTGAGAAGATCAATAATATCAGAAAGACAATTAGCACACCCTCAAGTTATGCAGAGATCAGACAGTTTCGACCGCAATTTCAAAAAGAAGTCATTATGTCTACTTTTGAAGAAATCGATAGCAACATTTTGGAAGAAACAGTAAAGCACCTCAAATCGTCAACCTGCCCCCTTGACACACTTCCCACATCTTTTTTCAAAAGTGTGCTTAGCTGTTTAGAAGCAGATCTTTTAGAAGTGGTGAACACCTCACTTCTTTCTGGAACTTTTCCAAACTCCCTGAAAACTGCAGCTGTTAAGCCCCTTCTGAAAAAGAAAAATCTTGATAACACCATACTGAGCAACTATAGACCAATTTCAAATCTTCCGTTCATAAGCAAGATTATTGAAAAGGTTGTTTTTAATCAGCTGAATCACTACATAAACTCAAATGGATACCTGGACCATTTCCAATCTGGCTTCAGACAACATCATAGCACAGAGACAGCGCTCATAAAGATAATAAATGATATTCGCCTAAATTCAGATTCTGGCAAAATATCAGTGCTGGTACTACTAGATCTCAGTGCTGCGTTCGACACTGTCGATCATAACATTCTTTTAGATAGATTGGAAAACTGGGTCGGGCTTTCTGGGATGGTTCTAAATTGGTTCAGGTCATACTTAGAAGGGAGAGGCTATTATGTGAGTATAGGAGAACATAAGTCTAAGTGGACGTCCATGACATGCGGAGTCCCACAAGGCTCAATTCTAGGGCCGCTGTTGTTCAGCCTGTATATGCTCCCACTAAGTCAAATAATGAGAGAGAACCAAATAGCATATCACAGCTATGCAGATGATACCCAGATTTACCTAGCCTTATCACCAAATGACTACAGCCCCATTGACTCTCTCTGCCAATGCATTGATGAAATTAATAGTTGGATGTGCCAAAACTTTTTACAGTTAAACAGGGAGAAAACGGAAGTCATAGCATTTGGAAACAAAGATGAAGTTCATAAGGTAAATGCGTATCTTGACACTAGGGGTCAAAAAACAAAAAATCAAGTCAAGAATCTGGGTGTGATTCTGGAGTCAGACCTCAGTTTCAGTAGCCATGTCAAAGCAGTAACTAAATCAGCATACTACCATCTCAAAAACATTGCAAGAATTAGATGTTTTGTTTCCCGTCAAGATTTGGAGAAACTTGTTCATGCCTTTATCACCAGCAGGGTGGACTATTGTAATGGTCTCCTCACCGGCCTTCCCAAGAAGACCATTAGACAGCTGCAGCTCATACAGAACGCTGCTGCCAGGATTCTGACTAGAACCAAAAAATCAGAGCATATTACACCAGTCCTCAGGTCCTTACACTGGCTACCAGTTATGTTTAGGATAGATTTTAAAGTACTTCTACTCGTTTATAAAGCACTCAATGGCCTAGGACCTACATACATTGCAAATATGCTCACTTTATACAAACCTAACAGACAACTCAGATCACTAGGATCGAGTCAGTTAGTAATATCAAGAGTTCACACAAAACAAGGGGAATCCGCTTTTAGCTATTATGCCGCCCGCAGTTGGAACCAGCTTCCAGAAGAGATCAGATGTGCTAATACATTAGCCACATTTAAATGCAGACTCAAAACTCACCTGTTTAGTTGTGCATTTATTGAATGAGCACTGTGCTATGTCCGAACAGATTGCATTATTTTATGTATAATCATTTTACTGTGCAAATTAATTTTAAAATCAATTTTTCTGTTTTTTATTGTTGTTATTGTTAACCATTCCTACTGTTTTTAATTAATTTAAATCAATTTTAAAATCATTTAAAATGTTCTTCTGTTTGTGTGATTATTATTTTAAATTTTTATGACTATGATTTTATGCTATTCCTCTTATGTACAGCACTTTGAATTACCATTGTGTATGAAATGTGCTATATAAATAAACTTGCCTTGCCTTGCCTTAGCACATTTACTTTTCTAGCTTCCTTAAGAAACTTTTTCTCACAGCCACTCATAAATTCTTTTCTTGGACAGAGAAAATAGTGATGGTCAGTTGCATTCTCTTTTCTGCAATCTCTATTTTTACACAGGAATGTGTCTTTACAATCAGCGTCACCCTCATGATGTCCAAGACACTTCTTGCATGCCCCAGTCTTCCTTACAGCAGCTTTCCTTTCAGCTAGCTTTAACTCCTTGAACTTCTTACAGAAGAAAATTTAGTTTTTATGGTTTACAGCTCCACGCACAATACACCCTCCAGCAGAATCTTTCTTTGTGGTTCTTCTTCTCCGTCATAGGAATCCATCATTCCCAATTGGACAAGGCCTTGACAGCTCTGGTTACAAGTCTTTCCAGATGAATTAGCTGAACTTCATATCCTTCACAGTTGACTCCAGCAACAGGTATTGAATCAGAATGATCACAGGCTTTCTTAGCTTCATTGACTGCAGTAGTTAATTCCTCTTGGCCATACCTCTGCCACAAGTTAATTTGGACAATTTTTCGCACCTCTTCCAACTTTGTCTCACAGTCATGAACAGTCTTGTCAATATCTGCTGCCTGCTGCATTCCAAGCTCTACTTTCTCAACACTCTTAGCTTCCAGCTCTGCAAGCAATCCCATTTTATAATCCTCATTGGCATCAAAAAGTGCTCTTGCACAAAAAGAGAGTTTCTGGAATTCTTTCCGGAGTTCAGATTCAATCATTAAGTTGGCTTGGGAAAGCCAATTTACTGAAATCCTATTTAAACTTATTAAGTTGGCTTGAGAAAGCCAACTTACTGATATTCTATTTAAACTTATTAAGTTAGCTTGAGAGAGCCAACTTACTGATATTCTATTTAAACTTATTAAGTTGGCTTGAGAGAGCCAACTTACTGATATTCTATTTAAACTTATTATTAAGTTGGCTTGAGAGAGCCAACTTACTGATATTCTATTTAAACTTATTATTATTATGTTGGCTTGGAGAAGCCAACATATTGTTATGCTATTTAAACTTATTATTATTATTATGTTGGCTTGGAGAAGCCAACATATTGTTATGCTATTTAAACTTATTATTATTATTATTATGTTGGCTTGGAGAGCCAACATACTGTTATGCTATTTAAACTTATTATTATTATTATGTTGGCTTGGAGAGCCAACATACTGTTATGCTATTTAAACTTATTATTATGTTGGCTTGGAGAGCCAACATACTGTTATGCTATTTAAACTTATTATGTTGGCTTGGAGAAGCCAACATATTGTTATGCTATTTAAACTTATTATTATTATTATTATGTTGGCTTGGAGAGCCAACATACTGTTATGCTATTTAAACTTATTATTATTATTATTATTATGTTGGCTTGGAGAAGCCAACATATTGTTATGCTATTTAAACTTATTATTATTATTATTATTCTTATGACCTAAAGAAATTTCTGACAGCTACTCATCCGAGGCCTTTGAAGCCACAAGGCCCAAACTTGGCAGAGACCTGGGCCCTTGTCCCGAAAGAGTTGCTATATCTATTTGGACTGATCAGATGTACAGTTGATTTATTATTAATTTTTGAAAATGACACATTTCCCAATGAAATACATGGGCTGAGAAAAAATGCGCCCTCTAACAGTAATACCTCTCGACTGAAGAGGCGGGATTCAAACCTCTTACTTACAGTCACTCTGAAATCGGTGGAAATACAAATAAATATCGCCTTAAAAATGTAAATATTACAGCGATTTAACTCTAAAAACCCATTAGAACATATCAACAGCTAAATTCAGTGGTTTGTGAGTAACGTTAGTTCTTGTAAAAGAAAAGCTCGCACCCTTCAGCGAGTATGCATGCCGTCAGCACGAACTCTCTCTGTATGTGCTCATAAACAACATAACTTGCACGAATTAGAACGCCTTTAAAATTAATATATTTCAGCGATTTATTTGTAAATACCCATTAGAACACATCAACAAATCAGCCTTTTGTGATCTGTTTTATTTCAAAGTTAAAGCACTGTCTTCAGCAAATGTGTTATACAGACGAGCTTTCAGGCTCGGAGCTAACTTACCCGACTGAGAATTATGACTGCACGTCTTTTAAAAGCATTTAAATAAAAACACTCTAGCGATCCAACACAATAAATATACAAGAATATTTTAAAGAACTACATTAGCTGCAAATGAGCTTTTCAGTTTCAGTAACGACCATGTTACCGAGATGTGACTTACTTTCACTTTGAACTCGGTGAAAAATGCATATAAATAATGCCTTTAAAATTACAATATTCCAGCCATTTAATTGTAAATACCCATTAGAACACATCAAGACCTGAATTCAGCTGTTTGAGCGAATTTATTGAAAACCCTAAGCATTTCCTTCACCGCGTACAGATTGCTTTCAACAAGTATACATGGAGACGAACGACATAATTTGCACGAATTAGAACGCCTTTAAAATTACAATATTGCAGCGATTTAATTTAGTCCACCCATTAGAAAATATCAACAGCTAAATGCAGTTGTTTGTGAGCATTTTGTTTTCATACAGAGAGCGCTGCGTTCAGCAGTGTGTTAGACATGAGCTCCGAGATGTCCGACTGAGAATTATACATGACTGCACGTCTTTTAAAGGCATTTAAATAAAAACACTCCAGCGATTCAACACAATAAATATAGAAGAATATTTTAAAGACCTGCATTGGGTGCAAATGACGTTTTTCATAGGCTTAACTAACTAACATGAGATGCACGGCTGCATTTATGTGTCTGTTAACAAAGACATCATTTGCACGTCTTTTAAAGGTATTTTAATACAAACACTCCAGCGATCCAACACAATAATAGTTCAGTCATATAATAAAAAGTTTAAATGCTTGCTTATTTCTGCTTTTCGGCTCAACCGCACGGCAACGCGACGCGGCTTTGAAGCAGGCGCTCATCACTTATTCCAGTATGGCAAGCCGTTTTAACCTAAAATACACATATTAATCCACTATGGTGTTCTGGGCTGGCCCTTTTGCCCGAAGGCTGCCCAATTTGGCTCTCCAAGCCAACATTTAAAGTTTGTCATCGAACTTTAGCTTCTAGTTATATGTTATTATTCTTATGACCTAAGAAAATTTCTGACAGCTACTCCTCCGAGGCCTTTGAAGCCACAAGGCCCAAACTTGGCAGAGACCTGGGCCCTTGTCCCGAAAGAGTTGCTATATCTATTTGGACTGATCAGATGTACAGTTGATTTATTATTAATTTTTGAAAATGACATATTTCCCAATGAATTACATGGGCTGAGAAAAAATGCGCCCTCTAGCAGTAATACCTCTCGACTGAAGAGGCGGGACTCAAACCTCTTACTTACAGTCACTCTGAAATCGGTGGAAATACAAATAAATATCACCTTAAAAACTTAATTATTACAGCGATTTAACTCTAAATACCCATTACAACACATCAACAGCTAAATCAGTTTGTGATCTGTTTTATTTCAAAGTTGAAGCACTGTCTTCAGCAAATGTGTTACACAGACGAGCTTCACGGTTCGGAGCTGACTTACCCGACTAAGAATTATACATGACTGAACGTCTTTTAAAAGCATTTAAATAAAAACACTCCAGCGATTGTACACAATAAATATAGAAGAATATTTTAAAGAGCCGCATTGAATGCAAATGACCTGTTTCAAAGGTTGTTCGAACATGAGATGTACGGCTGCATATCCGTCTGTGTCAACAAATGATTCATTTGCACGTCTTTTAAAGGTAATCAAATAAAAAAATTCCAGCGATTGCACACAATAAATATAGAAGAATATTTTAAAGAGCTGCATTGAGTGCAAATGAGCTGTTTCATAGATTTAACTAACATTGGATGCACTGCTCAGTTCTTCGTCTGCATCATCAAAGACATCATGTGCACGTCTTTTAAAGGTATTTAATTACAAACACTCCAGCGATTAAACACAATAAATATAGAATATTTTAAAGAGCTACATTGGGTGTAAATGAGCTATTTCAAACGTTTCACTAACGAACATCAGATGTATGGCTTTATTATAAGTCTGTCAACAAATACATCATTTGCACGTCTTTTAAAGGCATTTAAATAAAAACACTCCAGCGATTGCACACAATAAATATAGAAGAATATTTTAAAGACCTACATTGGGTGCAAATGACGTTTTTCATAGGCTTAACTAACTAACATGAGATGCACGGCTGCATTTATGTGTCTGTTAACAAAGACATCAAATTTGCACGTCTTTTAAAGGTATTTTAATACAAACACTCCAGCGATTCAACACAATAACAGTACAATCATATAATAAAAAGGTTAAATGCTTGCTTATTTCTGCTTTTCACCTCAACCGCACAGCAACGCGTCGTGGCTTTGAAGCAGGCGCTGCACGAATCTTAAGATATGGCAAGCCGTTTTAACCTAAAATCCACACACGATCCACTATGGCAAGCTGTGTTAGCCTAAAATATACTAAGCATTTCTAGTCGTACTGCCATTTTTACTAGCAACAATTCAATTACAGAGCTCTAAGTGTTCTGGGCTGGCCCTTTTGCCCGAAGGCTGCCCAATTTGGCTCTCCAAGCCAACATTTAAAGTTTGTCATCGAACTTTAGCTTCTAGTTATTATTATTATTATATTTTATTATTCTTATGAGCTAAAGAAATTTCTGACACCTACTCCTCCGAGGCCTTTGAAGCCACAAGGCCCAAACTTGGCAGAGACCTGGGCCCTGGTCCCGAAAGAGTTGCTATATCTATTTGGACTGATCAGATGTACAGTTGATTTATTATTAATTTTTGAATATGACAAATTTCCCAATGAATTACATGGGCTGAGAAAAAATGCGCCCTCTAACAGTAATACCTCTCGACTGAAGAGGCGGGATTCAAACCTCTTACTTACAGTCACTCTGAAAACGGTGGAAATACAAATAAATACCGCCTTAAAAATTTAAATATTACAGCGATTTAACTCTAAATACCCATTAGAACATATCAACAGCTAAATTCAGTGGTTTGTGAGTAGTTCTTGTAAGAGAAAAGCTCGCACCCTTCAGCGCTTATACAAGCCGTCAGCACTAGGCTTCTCTCTCTCGACATGTGCTCACAAACAACATAAATTGCACGAATTAGAACGCCTTTAAAGTAAATATATTTCAGCGATTTGTTTGTAAATACCCATTAGAACACATCAACAAATCATGCCTTTTGAGATCTGTTTTATTTCAAAGTTAAAGCACTGTCTTCAGCAAATGTGTTATACAGACGAGCTTTCACGGATCGGAGCTAACCTGACTGAGAATTATACATGACTGCACGTCTTTTAAAAGCATTTAAATAAAAACACTCCAGCGATCCAACACAATCAATATACAAGAATATTTTAAAGAACTACATTAGCTGCAAATGAGCTGTTCAATAGGTTTCACTAGATGTTACCGAGCTGAGACTTACTTTCACTTTGATTTCGGTGGAAAATGCATATAAATAACGCCTTTAAAATTACAATATTCCAGCCATTTAATAGTAAATACCCATTAGAAACACATCAAGACCTGAATTCAGCTGTTTGAGCGAATTTATTGAAACCCCTAAGCATTTCCTTCACCGCGCACAGATTGCTTTCAACGAGTTTACATGGATACGAACGACAAAATTTGCACAAATTTGACCGCCTTTAAAATTACAATAATGCAGCGATTTAATTCAGTCCACCCATTAGAAAATATCAACAGCTAAATGCAGTTGTTTGTGACTATTTTTTTTTCATACAGAAAGCGCTGCATTCAGCCGTGTGTTCTACATAAGCTCCGAGATGTCCGACTGAGAATTATACATGACTGCACGTCTTTTAAAGGCATTTAAATAAAAACACTCCAGCGATTCAACACAATAAATATAGAAGAATATTTTAAAGACCTGCATTGGGTGCAAATGACGTTTTTCATAGGCTTAACTAACATGAGATGCACGGCTGCATTTATGTGTCTGTTAACAAAGACATCATTTGCACGTCTTTTAAAGGTATTTTAATACAAACACTCCGGCGATTCAACACAATAATAGTTCAGTCATATAATAAAAAGTTTAAATGCTTGCTTATTTCTGCTTTTCGGCTCAACCGCACGGCAACGCAACGCGGCTTTGAAGCAGGCATCACTTATTCCAGTATGGCAAGCCGTTTTAACCTAAAATACACATTAATCCAATATGGTGTTCTGGGCTGGCCCTTTTGCCCGAAGCCTGCCCGGTTTGCTTCTCCAAGCCAACATTTAAAGTTTGTCATCGAACTTTAGCTTCTAGTTATTATTATTATTCTTATGACCTAAAGAAATTTCTGACAGCTACTCCTCCGAGGCCTTTGAAGCCACAAGGCCCAAACTTGGCAGAGACCTGGGCCCTTGTCCCGAAAGAGTTGCTATATCTATTTGGACTGATCAGATGTACAGTTGATTTATTATTAATTTTTGAATATGACAAATTTCCCAATGAATTACATGGGCTGAGAAAAAATGCACCCTCTAACAGTAATACCTCTCGACTGAAGAGGCGGGACTCAAACCTCTTACTTACAGTCACTCTGAAATCGGTGGAAATACAAATAAATACCGCCTTAAAAATTTAAATATTACAGCGATTTAACTCTAAAAACCCATTAGAACATATCAACAGCTAAATTCAGTGGTTTGTGAGTAGTTCTAGTAAAAGAAAAGCTCGCACCCTTCAGCGAGTATACAAGCCGTCAGCACGAACTCTCTCTGTATGTGCTCATAAACAACATAACTTGCACGAATTAGAACGCCTTTAAAATTAATATATTTCAGCGATTTATTTGTAAATACCCATTAGAACACATCAACAAATCAGCCTTTTGTGATCTGTTTTATTTAAAAGTTAAAGCACTGTCTTCAGCAAATGTGTTATACAGACGAGCTTTCAGGCTCGGAGCTAACTTACCCGTCTGAGAATTATACATGACTGCACGTCTTTTAAAAGCATTTAAATAAAAACACTCCAGCGATCCAACACAATCAATATACAAGAATATTTTAAAGAACTACATTAGCTGCAAATGAGCTTTTCAGTTTCACTAACGAACATGTTACCGAGCTGTGACTTATTTCACTTTGAATTTGGTGGAAAATGCATATAAATAATGCCTTTAAAATTACAATATTCCAGCCATTTAATTGTAAATACCCATTAGAACACACCAAGACCTGAATTCAGCTGTTTGAGCGAATTTATTGAAAACCCTAAGCAATTCCTTCACCGCGTACAGATTGCTTTCAACGAGTATACATGGAGACGAACGACATAATTTGCACGAATTAGAACGCCTTTAAAATTACAATATTGCAGCGATTTAATTCAGTCCACCCATTAGAAAATATCAACAGCTAAATGCAGTTGTTTGTGAGCATTTTGTTTTTTCATACAGAGAGCGCTGCATTCAGCAGTGTGTTAGACATGAGCTCCGAGATGTCCGACTGAGAATTATACATGACTGCACGTCTTTTAAAGGCATTTAAATAAAAACACTCCAGCGATTCAACACAATAAATATAGAAGAATAATTTAAAGACCTGCATTGGGTGCAAATGACGTTTTTCATAGGCTTAACTAACTAACATGAGATGCACGGCTGCATTTATGTCTGTTAACAAAGACATCATTTGCACGTCTTTTAAAGGTATTTTAATACAAACACTCCAGCGATCCAACACAATAATAGTTCAGTCATATAATAAAAAGTTTAAATGCTTGCTTATTTCTGCTTTTCGGCTCAACCGCATGGCAACGCGACGCGGCTTTGAAGCAGGCGCTCATCACTTATTCCAGTATGGCAAGCCGTTTTAACCTAAAATACACATATTAATCCACTATGGTGTTCTGGGCTGGCCCTTTTGCCCGAAGGCTGCCCAATTTGGCTCTCCAAGCCAACATTTAAAGTTTGTCATCGAACTTTAGCTTCTAGTTATTATTATTCTTATGACCTAAATAAATTTCTGACAGCTACTCCTCCGAGGCCTTTGAAGCCACAAGGCCCAAACTTGGCAGAGACCTGGGCCCTTGTCCCGAAAGAGTTGCTATATCTATTTGGACTGATCAGATGTACAGTTGATTTATTATTAATTTTTGAATATGACAAATTTCCCAATGAATTACATGGGCTGAGAAAAAATGCGCCCTCTAACAGTAATACCTCTCGACTGAAGAGGCGGGACTCAAACCTCTTACTTACAGTCACTCTGAAATCGGTGGAAATACAAATAAATACCGCCTTAAAAATTTAAATATTACAGCGATTTAACTCTAAAAACCCATTAGAACATATCAACAGCTAAATTCAGTGGTTTGTGAGTAGTTCTAGTAAAAGAAAAGCTCGCACCCTTCAGCGAGTATACAAGCCGTCAGCACGAACTCTCTCTGTATGTGCTCATAAACAACATAACTTGCACGAATTAGAACGCCTTTAAAATTAATATATTTCAGCGATTTATTTGTAAATACCCATTAGAACACATCAACAAATCAGCCTTTTGTGATCTGTTTTATTTAAAAGTTAAAGCACTGTCTTCAGCAAATGTGTTATACAGACGAGCTTTCAGGCTCGGAGCTAACTTACCCGTCTGAGAATTATACATGACTGCACGTCTTTTAAAAGCATTTAAATAAAAACACTCCAGCGATCCAACACAATAAATATACAAGAATATTTTAAAGAACTACATTAGCTGCAAATGAGCTTTTCAGTTTCACTAACGAACATGTTACCGAGCTGTGACTTATTTCACTTTGAATTTGGTGGAAAATGCATATAAATAATGCCTTTAAAATTACAATATTCCAGCCATTTAATTGTAAATACCCATTAGAACACATCAAGACCTGAATTCAGCTGTTTGAGCGAATTTATTGAAAACCCTAAGCAATTCCTTCACCGCGTACAGATTGCTTTCAACGAGTATACATGGAGACGAACGACATAATTTGCACGAATTAGAACGCCTTTAAAATTACAATATTGCAGCGATTTAATTCAGTCCACCCATTAGAAAATATCAACAGCTAAATGCAGTTGTTTGTGAGCATTTTGTTTTTTCATACAGAGAGCGCTGCATTCAGCAGTGTGTTAGACATGAGCTCCGAGATGTCCGACTGAGAATTATACATGACTGCACGTCTTTTAAAGGCATTTAAATAAAAACACTCCAGCGATTCAACACAATAAATATAGAAGAATAATTTAAAGACCTGCATTGGGTGCAAATGACGTTTTTCATAGGCTTAACTAACTAACATGAGATGCACGGCTGCATTTATGTCTGTTAACAAAGACATCATTTGCACGTCTTTTAAAGGTATTTTAATACAAACACTCCAGCGATCCAACACAATAATAGTTCAGTCATATAATAAAAAGTTTAAATGCTTGCTTATTTCTGCTTTTCGGCTCAACCGCACGGCAACGCGACGCGGCTTTGAAGCAGGCGCTCATCACTTATTCCAGTATGGCAAGCCGTTTTAACCTAAAATACACATATTAATCCACTATGGTGTTCTGGGCTGGCCCTTTTGCCCGAAGGCTGCCCAATTTGGCTCTCCAAGCCAACATTTAAAGTTTGTCATCGAACTTTAGCTTCTAGTTAAGTTGGCTTGGGAAAGCCAACTTACTGATATTCTATTTAAACTTATTATTATGTTGGCTTGGAGAGCCAACATACTGTTATGCTATTTAAACTTATTATGTTGGCTTGGAGAGCCAACATACTGTTATGCTATTTAAACTTATTATTATTATTATGTTGGCTTGGAGAAGCCAACATATTGTTATGCTATTTAAACTTATTATTATTATTATTATTATTATTATTATTAAACTTCTTCTGAGACTAAAATTCTATACGCTACTCCTCCTAGAGCTTTAAGGCTACAAGCCCCAAATTCGGCGGAGCCCTGGGCCCTGGTCACCAAAGTGTTGCTATATCTTTTTGGAATGATCAGACTTACAGTTGATTAAATATTAATTTTTTTACATTAAAAATTTCTATGGGATTTCAATGGGCTGAGAAAAAATGCGCCATCTAAAGGCGCAATACCTCTCCACTGAAGAGGCGGGACTCAAACCTCTCGCTTACAGTCACTCTGAAATCGGTGGAAATACAAATAAATACCGCTTTTTAAAATTTAAATATTACAGCGATTTAACTCTAAATACCCATTAGAACACATCAACAGCTAAATTCAGTGGTTTGAGAGTAGTTCTTGTAAAAGGAAAGCTTGCACCCTTTAGCGAGTATACAAGCCGTCAGCACGAACTCTCTCTGTATGTGCTCATAAACAAAATAATTTGCACGAATTAGAACGCCTTTAAAATTAATATATTTCAGCGATTTATTTGTAAATACCCATTAGAACACATCAACAAATCAGCCTTTTGTGATCTGTTTTATTTCAAAGTTAACTTAGCTCCGAGCCGTGAAGCTCGTCTGTATAACTTGCTGAAGACAGTGCTTTAACGTTACCCGACTGAGAATTAGACTGCACGTCTTTTAAAAGCATTTAAATAAAAACACCCCAGCGATCCAACACAATAAATATAAAAGAATATTTTAAATAACTACATTAGCTGCAAATGAGCTATTCAATAGGTTTCAACGAACATGTTACCAAGCTGTGACCCACACTTTCACTTTGACTTCGGTGGAAAATGCATATAAATAACACCTTTAAAATTACAATATTCCAGCCATTTAATTTTAAATACCCATTAAAACACATCAAGACCTGAATTCAGCTGTTTGAGCGAATTTATTCAAAACCCTAAGCACAGATTGCCTTCAACGAGTATACATGGAGACGAACGACATAATTTGCACGAATTAGAACGCCTTTAAAATTACAATATTGCAGCGATTTAATTCATTCCACCCATTAGAAAATATCAACAGCTAAATGCAGTTGTTTGTGAGTTTTTTTTTTTTTTTCATACAGAGAGCGCAGTGTTCAGCAGTGTAGACATGAGCTCCGAGATGTCCGTCTGAGAATTATACATGACTGCACTTCTTTTAAAGGCATGTAAATACAAACACTCCAGCGATTGCACACAATAAATATAGAAGAATATTTTAAAGACCTGCATTGGGTGCAAATGACTTTTTTCATAGGCTTAACTAACAGGAGATGCACGGCTGCATTTATGTGTCTGTTAACAAAGACATCATTTGCACGTCTTTTAAAGGTATTTTAATACAAACACTCCAGCGATTCCACACAATAAATATAGAAGAATATTTTAAAGACCTACATTGAGTTCAAATGACTTTTTTCACAGGCTTAACTAACTAACATTGAATGCACTGCTCAGTCTTCGTCTGCATCAAAGACATCATTTGCACGTCTTTTAAATGTATTTAAATACAAACACTCCAGCGATTAAACACAATAATAGTAGAGTAATATATTACACAGCTTAAATGCTTGCTTATTTCTGCTTTTAGGCTCAACCGCACAGCAAAGCGTCGTGGCTTTCAAGCACCCGCTGCACACTTGTTGTATGGCAAGCCGTTTTAACCTAAATACACATAATCCTCTATGGCAAGCTGTTTTAGCCTAAAATATACTAAGTATTACTTTTCGGGGATAGCATTTTTACTAGCAACAATTCAATCAGAGAGCTCTAAGGGTTCTGGGCTGGCCCTTTTGCCCGAAGGCTGCCCGGTTTGCTTCTCCAAGCCAACATTTAAAGTTTGTCATCGAACTTTAGCTTCTAGTTATATTTTATTATTCTTATGACCTAAAGAAATTTCTGACAGCTACTCCTCCGAGGCCTTTGAAGCCACAAGGCCCAAACTTGGCAGAGACCTGGGCCCTTGTCCCGAAAGAGTTGCTATATCTATTTGGACTGATCAGATGTACAGTTGATTTATTATTAATTTTTGAATATGACAAATTTCCCAATGAATTACATGGGCTGAGAAAAAATGCGCCCTCTAACAGTAATACCTCTCGACTGAAGAGGCGGGACTCAAACCTCTCACTTACAGTCACTCTGAAATCGGTGGAAATACAAATAAATATCGCCTTAAAAATTTAATTATTACAGCGATTTAACTCTAAATACCCATTAGAACATATCAACAGATAAACTCAGTGGTGTGTGAGTAGTTCTTGTAAAAGAAAAGCTCGCACCCTTCAGCGCTTATACAAGCCGTCAGCGCTAGGCTACTCTCTCTCTACATGTGCTCACAAACAACATGAATTGCACGAATTAGAACGCCTTTAAAATAAATATATTTCAGCGATTTGTTTGTAAATACCCATTAGAACACATCAACAAATCAGCCTTTTGTGATCTGTTTTATTTCAAAGTTAAAGCACTGTCTTCAGCAAATGTGTTATACAGACGAGCTTTCACGGATCGGAGCTAACTTACCCGACTGAGAATTATACATGACTGCACGTCTTTTAAAAGCATTTAAATAAAAACACTCCAGCGATCCAACACAATAAATATACAAGAATATTTTAAAGAACTACATTAGCTGCAAATGAGCTTTTCAATACGTTTCACTAACGAACATGTTACCGAGCTGTGACTTACTTTCACTTTGAACTCGGTGGAAAATGCATATAAAATAATGCCTTTAAAATTACAATATTCCAGCCATTTGATTGTAAATACCCATTAGAACACATCAAGACCTGAATTCAGCTGTTTGAGCGAATTTATTGAAAACCCTAAGCATTTCTTTCACCGCGTACAGATTGCTTTCAACGAGTATACATGGAGACGAACGACATAATTTGCACGAGTTAGAACGCCTTTAAAATTACAATATTGCAGCGATTTAATTCAGTCCACCCATTAGAAAATATCAACAGCTAAATGCAGTTGTTTGTGAGCATTTTGTTTTCATACAGAGAGCGATGTGTTCAGCAGTGTTATAGACATGAGCTCCGAGATGTCCGACTGAAAATTATACATGACTGAACGTCTTTTAAAGGCATTTAAATACAAACACTCGAGCGATTCAACACAATAAATATAGAAGAATATTTTAAAGACCTACATTGAGTGCAAATGACTTTTTTCACAGGCTTAACTAACTAACATTGAATGCACTGCTCAGTCTTCATCTGCATCATCAAAGACATCATTTGCACGTCTTTTAAAGGTATTTAAATACAAACACTACAGCGATTAAACACAATAATAGTAGAGTAATATATTACACAGCTTAAATGCTTGCTTATTAATGCTTTTAGGCTGCACACTTGTTGTATGGCAAGCTGATTTAACCTAAAATACACATAGATCCTCTATGGCAAGCTGTTTAGCCTAAAATATACTAAGCATTTCTTATCGTAATAGCATTTTTACTAGCAACAATTCAATCAGAGAGCTCTAAGTGTTCTGGGCTGGCCCTTTTGCCCGAAGGCTGCCCAATTTGGCTCTCCAAGCCAACATTTAAAGTTTGTCATCGAACTTTAGCTTCTAGTTATTATTATTATTATATGTTATTATTCTTATGACCTAAGAAAATTTCTGACAGCTACTCCTCCGAGGCCTTTGAAGCCACAAGGCCCAAACTTGGCAGAGACCTGGGCCCTTGTCCCGAAAGAGTTGCTATATCTATTTGGACTGATCAGATGTACAGTTGATTTATTATTAATTTTTGAATATGACAAATTTCCCAATGAATTACATGGGCTGAGAAAAAATGCGCCCTCTAACAGTAATACCTCTCGACTGAAGAGGCGGGACTCAAACCTCTTACTTACAGTCACTCTGAAATCGGTGGAAATACAAATAAATATCACCTTAAAAACTTAATTATTACAGCGATTTAACTCTAAATACCCATTACAACACATCAACAGCTAAATCAGTTTGTGATCTGTTTTATTTCAAAGTTGAAGCACTGTCTTCAGCAAATGTGTTACACAGACGAGCTTCACGGTTCGGAGCTAACTTACCCGACTAAGAATTATACATGACTGAACGTCTTTTAAAAGCATTTAAATAAAAACACTCCAGCGATTGTACACAATAATATAGAAGAATATTTTAAAGAGCCGCATTGAATGCAAATGACCTGTTTCAAAGGTTTTTAATAACGAACATGAGATGTACGGCTGCATATCCGTCTGTGTCAACAAATGATTCATTTGCACGTCTTTTAAAGGTAATCAAATAAAAACACTCCAGCGATTGCACACAATAAATATAGAAGAATATTTTAAAGAGCTGCATTGAGTGCAAATGAGCTGTTTCATAGATTTAACTAACATTGGATGCACTGCTCAGTTCTTCGTCTGCATCATCAAAGACATCATGTGCACGTCTTTTAAAGGTATTTAATTACAAACACTCCAGCGATTAAACACAATAAATATAGAATATTTTAAAGAGCTACATTGGGTGTAAATGAGCTATTTCAAACGTTTCACTAACGAACATCAGATGTATGGCTTTATTATCAGTCTGTCAACAAATACATCATTTGCACGTCTTTTAAAGTCATTTAAATAAAAACACTCCAGCGATTGCACACAATAAATATAGAAGAATATTTTAAAGACCTACATTGGGTGCAAATGACGTTTTTCATAGGCTTAACTAACTAACATGAGATGCACGGCTGCATTTATGTGTCTGTTAACAAAGACATCAAATTTGCACGTCTTTTAAAGGTATTTTAATACAAACACTCCAGCGATTCAACACAATAACAGTTCAGTCATATAATAAAAAGGTTAAATGCTTGCTTATTTCTGCTTTTCACCTCAACCGCACAGCAACGCGTCGTGGCTTTGAAGCAGGCGCTGCACGAATCTTAAGATATGGCAAGCCGTTTTAACCTAAAATCCACACACAATCCTCTATGGCAAGCTGTTTTAGCCTAAAATATACTAAGCATTTCTTGTCGTACTGCCATTTTTGCTAGCAACAATTCCATTAGAGAGCTCTAAGTGTTCTGGGCTGGCCCTTTTGCCCCAAGGCTGCCCGGTTTGGCTCTCTAAGCCAACATTTAAAGTTTGTCATCGAACTTTAGCTTCTAGTTATGTTGGCTTGGAGAAGCCAACATATTGTTATGCTATTTAAACTTATTATTATTATTATTCTTATGACCTAAAGAAATTTCTGACAGCTACTCCTCCGAGGCCTTTGAAGCCACAAGGCCCAAACTTGGCAGAGACCTGGGCCCTTGTCCCGAAAGATATGCTATATCTATTTGGACTGATCAGATGTACAGTTGATTTATTATTAATTTTTGAATATGACAAATTTCCCAATGAATTACATGGGCTGAGAAAAAATGCGCCCTCTAACAGTAATACCTCTCGACTGAAGAGGCGGGATTCAAACCTCTTACTTACAGTCACTCTGAAAACGGTGGAAATAGAAATAAATACCGCCTTAAAAATGTAAATATTTCAGCGATTTAACTCTAAATACCCATTAGAACATATCAACAGCTAAATTCAGTGGTTTGTGAGTATTTCTTGTGAAAAGCTCGCACCCGTCAGCGCTTATACAAGCCGTCGGCATGTACTCTCTCTGTATGTGCTCATAAACAACATAATTTGCACGAATTAGAACGCCTTTAAAATTAATATATTTCAGCGATTTATTTGTAAATACCCATTAGAACACATCAACAAATCAGCCTTTTGTGATCTGTTTTATTTCAAAGTTAAAGCACTGTCTTCAGCAAATGTGTTATACAGACGAGCTTTCACGGGTCGGAGCTAACTTACTCGACTGAGAATTATGACTGCACGTCTTTTAAAAGCATTTAAAAAAAAACACTCTAGCGATCCAACACAATAAATATAGAAGAATATTTTAAAGAACAACATTAGCTGCAAATGAGCTATTCAGTTTCACTAACGACCATGTTACCGAGCTGTGACCTATACTTTCACTTTGACTTTGGTGGAAAATGCATATAAATAACGCCTTTAAAATTACAATATTCCAGCCATTTAATTGTAAATACCCATTAGAACACATCAAGACCTGAATTCAGCTGTTTGAGCGAATTTATTGAAAACCCTAAGCATTTCCTTCACCGCGTACAGATTGCTTTCAACGAGTATACATGGAGACGAACGACATAATTTGCACGAATTAGAACGTCTTTAAAATTACAATATTGCAGCGATTTAATTCAGTCCACCCATTAGAAAATATCAACAGCTAAATGCAGTTGTTTGTGAGCATTTTGTTTTCATACAGAGAGCGCTGCGTTCAGCTGTGTGTTAGACATGAGCTCCGAGATGTCCGACTGAGAATTATACATGACTGCACGTCTTTTAAAGGCATTTAAATACAAACACTCCAGCGATTGCACACAATAAATATAGAAGAATATTTTAAAGACCTACATTGAGTGCAAATGACTTTTTTCATAGGCTTAACTAACTAACTAACATGAGATGCACGGCTGCATTTATGTGTCTGTTAACAAAGACATCATTTTCACTTCTTTTAAAGGTATTTTAATACAAACACTCCAGCGATTCAACACAATAATAGTACAGTGATATAATAAAAAAGTTAAATGCTTGAATATTTCTGCTTTTCGGCTCAACCGCACGGCAACGCGACGCGGCTTTGAAGCAGGCGCTCTTCGCATATTCCAGTATGGCAAGCTCTTTTAACCTAAAATCCACACACGATCCTCTATGGCAAGATGTTTTAGCCTAAAATAAACTAAGCATTTCTTGTCATACTGCCATTTTTACTATCAACAATTAAATTAGAGAGCTCTAAGTGTTCTGGGCTGGCCCTTTTGCCCCAATGCTGCCCGGTTTGCTTCTCCAAGCCAACATTTAAAGTTTGTCATCGAACTTTAGCTTCTAGTTATGTTGGCTTGGAGAGCCAACATACTGTTATGCTATTTAAACTTATTATTATTATTATATGTTATTATTCTTATGACCTAAGAAAATTTCTGACAGCTACTCCTCCGAGGCCTTTGAAGCCACAAGGCCCAAACTTGGCAGAGACCTGGGCCCTTGTCCCGAAAGAGTTGCTATATCTATTTGGACTGATCAGATGTACAGTTGATTTATTATTAATTTTTGAAAATGACATATTTCCCAATGAATTACATGGGCTGAGAAAAAATGCGCCCTCTAGCAGTAATACCTCTCGACTGAAGAGGCGGGACTCAAACCTCTTACTTACAGTCACTCTGAAATCGGTGGAAATACAAATAAATATCACCTTAAAAACTTAATTATTACAGCGATTTAACTCTAAATACCCATTACAACACATCAACAGCTAAATCAGTTTGTGATCTGTTTTATTTCAAAGTTGAAGCACTGTCTTCAGCAAATGTGTTACACAGACGAGCTTCACGGTTCGGAGCTAACTTACCCGACTAAGAATTATACATGACTGAACGTCTTTTAAAAGCATTTAAATAAAAACACTCCAGCGATTGTACACAATAAATATAGAAGAATATTTTAAAGAGCCGCATTGAATGCAAATGACCTGTTTCAAAGGTTTTAAATAACCAACATGAGATGTACGGCTGCATATCCGTCTGTGTCAACAAATGATTCATTTGCACGTCTTTTAAAGGTAATCAAATAAAAAAATTCCAGCGATTGCACACAATAAATATAGAAGAATATTTTAAAGAGCTGCATTGAGTGCAAATGAGCTGTTTCATAGATTTAACTAACATTGGATGCACTGCTCAGTTCTTCGTCTGCATCATCAAAGACATCATGTGCACGTCTTTTAAAGGTATTTAATTACAAACACTCCAGCGATTAAACACAATAAATATAGAATATTTTAAAGAGCTACATTGGGTGTAAATGAGCTATTTCAAACGTTTCTCTAACGAACATCAGATGTATGGCTTTATTATCAGTCTGTCAACAAATACATCATTTGCACATCTTTTAAAGGCATTTAAATAAAAACACTCCAGCGATTGCACACAATAAATATAGAAGAATATTTTAAAGACCTACATTGGTTGCAAATGACGTTTTTCATAGGCTTAACTAACTAACATGAGATGCACGGCTGCATTTATGTGTCTGTTAACAAAGACATCAAATTTGCACGTCTTTTAAAGGTATTTTAATACAAACACTCCAGCGATTCAACACAATAACAGTACAATCATATAATAAAAAGGTCAAATGCTTGCTTATTTCTGCTTTTCACCTCAACCGCACAGCAACGCGTCGTGGCTTTGAAGCAGGCGCTGCACGAATCTTAAGATATGGCAAGCCGTTTTAACCTAAAATCCACACACAATCCTCTATGGCAAGCTGTGTTAGCCTAAAATATACTAAGCATTTCTTGTCGTACTGCCATTTTTCAATTCAATTGAGATTAGAGAGTTCTAAGTGTTCTGGGCTGGCCCTTTTGCCCCAAGGCTGCCCGGTTTGGCTCTCCAAGCCAACATTTAAAGTTTGTCATCGAACTTTAGCTTCTAGTTATTAAGTTGGCTTGAGAGAGCCAACTTATTGATATTCTATTTAAACTTATTATTATTATTATTATTATTATTATTATTCTTCCTATCCTAAATTTCTGACTGTATCTCCTCCTAGAGCTTTAACTCTACAAACTCCAAACTCAGCCCAGATCTTCATACTGGTCTAACTCGAGTTGCTATATCTTTTCTAACTAATCGGACTTACGGTTTTCCTAAAAATCCCGATTAAAACTGGGAATAAAATCTCATTGACTTACATTGACGGAATGTTCAAACTCCAACTGTCAAAATTCAAATTTAAACTGCCAGAATCCTTTGAGGCTCAATCAGGCTTCCCTTCTATCTACTATTTCTAATCCGATCAAACTCATTTAAACTCATCTATCTATCTATCTATCTATCTATCTATCTATCTATCTATCTATCTATCTATCTATCTATCTATCTATCTATCTATCTATCTATCCATCTATTAATCTGTCTATCTATTAATCTATCTATAAATCTATCTATCTATTAATCTGTCTATCTATCAATCTGTCTATCTATAAATCTATCTATCTATAAATCTATCCATCTATAAATCTGTCTATCTATTAATCTATCTATCTATTAATCTGTCTATCTATTAATCTATCTATTAATCTATCTATAAATCTATCTATAAATCTATCTATCTATAAATCTGTCTATCTATAAATCTATCCATCTATTAATCTATCTATCTTTCTATCTCTCCATCTTAATCATGCTAACAATATGCTAATCATGCTAAAATCATGCTAGTGACTTGCTAGTCATGCTAAATTCATGTTAGCGACTTGCTAGTCATGCTAAATTCATGTTAGCGACTTGCTAGTCATGCTAAAATCATGCTAGCGACTTGCTAAAACCTTGCTAGCGACTTGCTAGTCATGCTAAAATCATGCTAGCAACTTGCTAATCATGCTTAATTCGTGCTAGCGTCTTGCTAGTCATGCTAAAATCATGCTAGTGACTTGCTAGTCATGCTAAAATCATGGTAGTGACTTGCTAATCATGTTAAAATCATGCTAGCGACTTGCTAGTCTTGCTAAAATCATGTTAGCGACTTGCTAGTAATGCTAAAATCATGCTAGTGACTTGCTAGTAATGATAAAATCATGCTAGCGACTTTGCTAGTCAGGCTAAAATCATGCTAGGGACTTGCTAGTCATGCTAAAATCATGCTAGTGACTTTGCTAATCATACTAAAATCATGCTAGCGACTTGCTTTTCATGCTAAAATCATGATAGCGACATGCTAAAATCATGCTAGCGACTTTCTAGTAATGCTAAAATCATGCTAGTGACTTGCTAATCATGCTAAAATCATGCTAGCGACTTGCTTGTCATGCTAAAATCATGCTAGCGATTTGTTAAAATCATGCTAGTGACTTGCTAGTCATGCTAAAATCATGCTAGCGACTTGCTAATCATGTTAAAATCATGCTAGCGACTTGCTTGTCATGCTAAAATCATGCTACCGACTTGCTAATCATGTTAAAATCATGCTAGCGATTTGCTTGTCATGCTAAAATCATGCTACCGACTTGTTAATCATGCTAAAATCATGCTAGCGACTTGCTAGTCATGCTAAAATCATGCTAGTGACTTGCTAGTCGTGCTAGGATAATGCTAGTAACTTGTTAGTCATGCTAGTATCATCCTAAAATCATGCTAGCGATTTGCTTGTCATGCTAAAATCATGCTACCGACTTGCTAATCATGCTAAAATCATGCTAGCAACTTGCTAGTCATGCTAAAATCATGCTAGCGACTTGCTAGTCATGCTAAAATCATGCTAGCGACTTGCTAGTCATGCTAAAATCATGCTAGTGACTTGCTAGTCGTGCTAGGATCATGCTAGTAACTTGTTAGTCATGCTTGTCTATCTATAAATCTATCCATATATTAATCTGTCTATCTATAAATCTATCTATTAATCTATCTATCTATAAATCTGTCTATCTATTAATCTATATCTATTAATCTATCTATCTATAAATCTGTCTATAAATCTGTCTATAAATCTATCTGTCTATAAATCTATATATCTATTAATCTATCTATAAATCTGTCTATTAATCTGTCTATAAATCTATCTGTCTATAAATCTATCTATCTATAAATCTATCTATAAATCGGTCTATAAATCTATCTATCTATAAATCTGTCTATTAATCTGTCTATAAATCTATCTGTCTATAAATCTATCCATCTATAAATCTGTCTATCCGTTTAAGCTTTAAAACTACTTTAAACTTAAAACTATTTCAGACTGAAAACCTTCAAACTTAAATCTTTTCAAACTTTTTCTATCTTTAAACTTTAAAAACTAATCAAACTGCTTAAAGCTTTCAAAACTTCTTTAAACTTTAAGGCAAAGCTTTCTCAAGCCAACTTAAAGTTTGTCTCGACGAACTTTTTTATCTAGTTATTATTCTTCTTCCTATCCTAAATTTCTGACTGTATCTCCTCCTAGAGCTTTAACTCTTCAAACTCCAAACTCAGCCCAGATCTTCAGACTGGTCTAACTCGAGTTGCTATATCTTTTCTAACTAATCAGACTTACGGTTTTCCTAAAAATCCCGATTAAAACTGGGATAAAATCTCATTGACTTACATTGACGGAATGTTCAAATGAGCCAAGACTTTTCAAACTCCAACTGTCAAAATTCAAATTTAAACTCCCAGAATCCTTTGAGACTCAATCAAGCTTCCCTTCTATAAACTATATTTCTAATCCATTCAAACTCATTCAAGCTCATCTATCTTTCTATCTAAGTCATGCTAACAGTATGCTAATCATGCTCAAATCATGCTAGCAACTTGCTAGTCATGCTAAAATCATGCTAGCGACTTGCTATTCATGCTAAAATCATGCTAGTGACTTGCTAGTCATGCTAGTAATCATGCTAGTGACTTCCTAGTCATGCTAGAATCGTGCTAGTGACTTGCTAGTCATGCTAGAATCGTGCTAGTGACATGCTAGTCATGCTAAAATCATGCTAGTGACATGCTAGTCATGCTAGTAATCATGCTAGTGACTTGCTAGTCATGCTAGAATCGTGCTAGTGACTTGCTAGTCATGCTAGAATCATGCTAGTGACATGCTAGTCATGCTAAAATCATGCTAGTGACTTGCTAGTCATGCTAGAATCGTGCTAGTGACTTGCTAGTCATGCTAAAATCATGCTAGTGACATGGTAGTCATGCTAGTAGTCATGTTAGAATCGTGCTAGTGACATGCTAGTCATGCTAAAATCATGCTAGTGACATGCTAGTCATGCTAGTAATCATGCTAGTGACTTGCTAGTCATGTTAGAATCGTGCTAGTGACTTGCTAGTCATGCTAGAATCATGCTAGTGACATGCTAGTCATGCTAAAATCATGCTAGTGACTTGCTAGTCATGCTAGAATCGTGCTAGTGACTTGCTAGTCATGCTAAAATCATGCTAGTGACATGGTAGTCATGCTAGTAGTCATGTTAGAATCATGCTAGTGACTTGCTAGTCATGCTAGAATAATGCTAGTGACTTGCTAGTCATGCTAGAATCATGCTAGTGACTTGCTAGTCATGCTAAAATCATGCTAGCGACCTGCTAATCATGCTAAAATCATGCTAGCGTCTTTGCTATTCATGCTAAAATCATGCTAGCGACTTGCTATATATGTTAAAATCATGCTAGTGACTTGCTAGTCATGCTAGTAATCATGCTAGTGACTTCCTAGTCATGCTAGAATCGTGCTAGTGACTTGCTAGTCATGCTAGAATCGTGCTAGTGACATGCTAGTCATGCTAAAATCATGCTAGTGACATGCTAGTCATGCTAGTAATCATGCTAGTGACTTGCTAGTCATGCTAGAATCGTGCTAGTGACTTGCTAGTCATGCTAGAATCATGCTAGTGACATGCTAGTCATGCTAAAATCATGCTAGTGACATGCTAGTCATGCTAGTAGTCATGTTAGAATCATGCTAGTGACTTGCTAGTCATGCTAGAATAATGCTAGTGACTTGCTAGTCATGCTAGAATCATGCTAGCGACTTGCTAGTCATGCTAAAATCATGCTAGCGACTTGCTAGTCATGCTAAAATCATGCTAGCGACTTGCTAATCATGCTAAAATCGTGTTAGCGACTTGCTAGTCATGCTAAAATCGTGCTAGCAACTTGCTAGTCATGCTAAAATCATGCTAGCAACATGCTAGAAACATGCTAGTAAACACCCTGGGTACCCTAGTAACCACATAGCAACACCCTAGCAACCACCACAGGCACCATAGCAACCGCATAGCAACACCATAGCAACCACCCCAGGCATCATAGCAACCGCATAGCAACACCCTAGCAACCACCACAGGCACCATAGCAACTGCATAGCAACACCTTAGCAACCACCCCGAGTACCTTAGCAACCGCATAGCAACACCCTAGCAACAATCCCAGGCACCATAGCAACCGCATAGCAACACCTTAGCAACCACCCCGAGTACCTCAGCAACCGCATAGCAACACCCTAGCAACCACCCCAGGCACCATAGCAACCTCATAGCAACACCTTAGCAACCACCCCGGGTACCATAGCAACCACCCAGGGTACCTTAGCAACCACATAGCAACACCCTAGCAACCACCCCGGGTACCTTAGCAACACCTTAGCAACCACCCCGGGTACCTTAGCAACCACATAGCAACACCTTAGCAACCACCCCGGGTACCTTAGCAACCACCTCGGGTACCTTAGCAACCGCATAGTAACACCTTAGCAACCACCATGGGTACCTTAGCAACCACATAGCAACACCTTAGCAACCACCCCAGGTACCATAGCAACCACATAGCAACACCTTAGCAACCACCCCGGGTACCTTAGCAACCACATAGCAACACCCTAGCAACCACCTCGGGTACCTTAGCAACCGCATAGTAACACCTTAGCAACCACCATGGGTACCTTAGCAACCGCATAGCAACACCTTAGCAACCACCCCAGGTACCCTAGCAACACCTTAGCAACCACCCTTAGCACCATCTATCTATCTATCTTCAAGCTTAAAACTGCTGAAAACTTCAAACTATTTCAGTCTGAAAACAGTCAAACTTTTAAAACTTTTACAAACTTTAAAAACTATTTTAAACTATCTGGTCAGACTTTCTCAAGCCAACTTCAAAGTTTGTCTTGACGAACTTTTTTATCTAGTTATTCTTCTTCTTCCTTGCCAAAATTTTCTGACTGTATCTCCTCCTAGAGCTTTAACTCTACAAACTCCAAACTCAGCCCAGATCTTCAAACTGTTCTAACTCGAGTTGCTATATCTTTTCTAACTGATCGGACTTACGGTTTTCCTAAAAATCCCGATTAAAACTGGGAAAAAAATCTCATTGACTTGCATTGATGGAATGTTCAAATGAGTCAAGACTTTTCAAACTCCAACTGTCAAAATTCAAATTTAAACTGCCAGAATCCTTTGAGACTCAATCAAGCTTCCCTTCTATGAACTATATTTCTAATCCATTCAAACTCATTCAAACTCATCTATCTTTCTATCTATCTAAGTCATGCTAACAGTATGCTAATCATGCTAAAATCAAGCTAGCGACTTGCTAGAAATGCTAAAATCATGCTAGCGACTTGCTAGTCATGCTAAAATCATGCTAGCGACTTGCTAATCATGTTAAAATCATGCTATCAACTTGCTAGTCATGTTAAAATCATGCTAGCGACTTGCTAAAATCATGCTAGCGACTTGCTAGTCATGTTTAAATCATGCTAGTAACTTGCTAGTCATGCTAAAATCACGCTAGCGACTTGCTAATCATGTTAAAATCATGCTATCAACTTGCTAGTCATGTTAAAATAATGCTAGCGACTTGCTAAAATCATGCTAGCGACTTGCTAGTCATGCTAAAATCATGCTAGTAACTTGCTAGTCATGCTAGAATCATGCTAGTGACTTGCTAGTCGTGCTAGGATCATGCTAGTAACATGCTAGTCATGCTAGAATCATCCCAAAATCATGCTAGTGACTTGCTAGTCATGCTAAAATCATGCTAGATATTTGCTAGTCATGCTAAAATCATGCTAGTAACTTGCTAGTCATGCTAGAATCATGCTAGTGACTTGCTAGTCGTGCTAGGATCATGCTAGTAACTTGCTAGTCATGCTAGAATCATCCCAAAATCATGCTAGTGACTTGCTAGTCATGTTAAAATCATGCTAGCGACTTGCTAGTCATGCTAAAATCATGCTAGCAACTTGCTAATCATGCTAAAACCATGCTAATGACTTGCTGATCATGCTAAAATCATGCTAGCGACTTGCTAATCATGCTAAAATCGTGCTAGCGACTTGCTAGTAATGCTAAAATCGTGCTAGCGACTTGCTAGTCATGCTAAAATCATGCTACCACATGCTAGAAACATGCTAGTAAACACCCTGAGTACCCTAGTAACCACATAGCAACACCCTAGCAACCACCACAGGCACCATAGCAACCGCATAGCAACACCTTAGCAACCACCCCAGGCATCATAGCAACCGCATAGCAACACCCTAGCAACCACCACAGGCACCATAGCAACCGCATAGCAACACCTTAGCAACCACCCCGGGTACCTTAGCAACTGCATAGCAACACCCTAGCAACCACCCCAGGCACCATAGCAACCGCATAGCAACACCTTAGCAACCACCCTGGGTACCTTAGCAACCACATAGCAACACCCTAGCAACCACCCCGGGTACCTTAGCAACCGCATAGCAACACCCTAGCAACCACCTCGGGTACCTTAGCAACCGCATAGCAACACCCTAGCAACCACCCCGGGTACCTTAGCAACCACATAGCAACACCTTAGCAACCACCCCGGGTACCTTAGCAACCGCATAGCAACACCCTAGCAACCACCTCGGGTACCTTAGCAACCGCATAGTAATACCTTAGCAACCACCATGGGTACCTTAGCAACCGCATAGCAACACCTTAGCAACCGCCCCAGGTACCCTAGCAACCACGTAGCAACACCTTAGCAACCACCCTGAGCACCCTAGCAACCGCCTAGCAACACCTTAGCAACCACCCAGAGTACCCTACCAACCACATAGAAACACTTCAGCAACCACTCTGAGAACCTTAGCATCTAACTTGAAGCTTTTAAAATTACTTTAAACTTCATACTATTTCAGACTGAAAACCATCAAACTTAAAGCTTTTCAAACTCTATCTATCTATCTATCTATCTATCTATCTATCTATCTATCTATCTATCTATCTATCTATCTATCTATCTATCTATCTATCTATCTATCTATCTATCTTCATGCTTTAAAACTGCTGAAAACTTCAAACTATTTCAGACTGAAAACAGTCAAACTTTTAAAACTTTTACAAACTTTAAAAACTATCTGGTCAGACTTTCTCAAGCCAACTTCAAAGTTTGTCTTGACGAACTTTTTTATCTAGTTATGTTGGCTTGGAGAGCCAACATACTGTTATGCTATTTAAACTTATTATGTTGGCTTGGAGAAGCCAACATATTGTTATGCTATTTAAACTTATTATTATTATTATTATTATTATTATGTTGGCTTGGAGAAGCCAACATATTGTTATGCTATTTAAACTTATTATTATTATGTTGGCTTGGAGAAGCCAACATATTGTTATGCTATTTAAACTTATTATTATTCAACCTTCTTCTGAGACTAATTTTCTATACGCTACTCCTCCTAGGGCTTTAAGGCTACAAGCCCCAAACTCGGCGGAGCCCTGGGCCCTGGTCACGAAAGTGTTGCTATATCTTTTTGGAATGATCAGACTTACAGTTGATTTAATATTAATTTTTTTACATGAAAAATTTCTATAGGATTTCAATGGGCTGAGAAAAAATGCGCCATCTAGAGGCGCAATACCTCTCCACTGAAGAGGCGGGACTCAAACCTCTTACTTACAGTCACTCTGAAATCGGTGGAAATACAAATAAATACCGCCTTTAAAATTTAAATATTACAGCGATTTCATTGTAAATACCCATTAGAACACATCAACAGCTACATTCAGCTGTGAGCTGTTTTGTGTAAAAGTTAAACCGCTGTCTTTAGAGAGTGTGTTACAGATGAGCTTCACATCTCCGTCTGAGAATTATACATGACTGAACGTCTTTTAAAAGCATTTAAATAAAAACACTCCAGCGATTGTACACAATAAATATAGAATAATATTTTAAAGAACTACATTAGCTGCAAATGAGCTGTTCAATAGGTTTCACTAACGAACATGTTACCGAGCTGTGACTTAATTACTTTCACTTTGACTTCGGTGGAAAATGCATATAAATAACGCCTTTAAAATTACAATATTCCAGCCATTTAATTGTAAATACCCATTAGAACACATCAAGACCTGAATTCAGCTGTTTGAGCGAATTTATTGAAAACCCTAAGCATTTCCTTCACCGCATACAGGTTGCCTTCAACGAGTATACATGGAGACGAAAGACATAATTTGCACGGATTTGACCGCCTTTAAAATTACAATATTGCAGCGATTTAATTCAGTCCACCCATTAGAAAATATGAACAGCTAAATGCAGTTGTTTGTGAGTATTTTGTTTTCATACAGAGAGCGCTGTGTTCAGCAGTGTAGACATGAGCTCCGAGATGTCCGACTGACAATTATACATGACTGCACGTCTTTTAAAGGCATTTAAATACAAACACTCCAGCGATTGCACACAATAAATATAGAATAATATTTTAAAGAGCTGCATTGGGTGTAAATGAGCTATTTCAAACGTTTCACTAACGAACATCAGATGTATGGCTTTATTATCAGTCCGTCAACAAATACATCATTTGCACGTCTTTTAAAGGCATTTAAATAAAAACACTCCAGCGATTGCACACAATAAATATAGAAGAATGTTTTAAAGACCTACATTGGGTGCAAATGACGTTTTTCATAGGCTTAACTAACATGAGATGCACGGCTGCATTTATGTGTCTGTTAACAAAGACATCATTTGCACGTCTTTTAAAGGTATTTTAATACAAACACTCCAGCGAATCAACTTAATAATAGTACAATAATATAATAAAAAGGTTAAATGCTTGCTTATTTCTGCTTTTCGCCTCAACCGCACGGCAACGCGTCGTGGCTTTGAAGCAGGCGCTGCACGAATCTTGTATGGCAAGCAGTTTTAAACTAAAATACACATATTAATCCACTATGGCAAGCTGTTTTAGCCTAAAATATACTAAGCATTACTTATCGTAATAGCATTTTTACTAGCAACAATTCAATTACAGAGCTCTAAGTGTTCTGGGCTGGCCCTTTTGCCCGAAGGCTGCCCAATTTGGCTCTCCAAGCCAACATTTAAAGTTTGTCATCGAACTTTAGCTTCTAGTTATGTTGGCTTGGAGAAGCCAACATATTGTTATGCTATTTAAACTTATTATTATTATTATTATGTTGGCTTGGAGAGCCAACATATTGTTATGCTATTTAAACTTATTATTATTATTATTAAAATTCTTCTGAGACTAAAATTCTATACGCTACTCCTCCTAGAGCTTTAAGGCTACAAGCCCCAAACTCGGCGGAGCCCTGGGCCCTGGTCACCAAAGTGTTGCTATATCTTTTTGGAATGATCAGACTTACAGTTGATTTAATATTAATTTTTTTACATGAAAAATTTCTATAGGATTTCAATGGGCTGAGAAAAAATGCGCCATCTAGAGGCGCAATACCTCTCCACTGAAGAGGCGGGACTCAAACCTCTTACTTACAGTCACTCTGAAATCGGTGGAAATACAAATAAATACCGCTTTAAAAATTTTAATATTACAGCGATTTAACTCTTAATACCCATTAGAACACATCAACAGCTACATTCAGCTGTGAGCTGTTTTGTATAAAAGTTAAACCGCTGTCTTTACAGAGTGTGTTACAGATGAGCTTCACATCTCCGTCTGAGAATTATACATGACTGCACGTCTTTTAAAAGCATTTAAATAAAAACACTCCAGCGATCCAACACAATAAATATAGAAGAATATTTTAAAGAGCTACATTGGGTGTAAATGAGCTATTTCAAACGTTTTACTAACGAACATGAGATGTATGGCTGCATTATCAGTCTGTCAACAAATATATCATTTGCACGTCTTTTAAAGGCATTTAAATAAAAACACTCCAGCGATTGCACACGATAAATATAGAAGAATATTTTAAAAAGCTGCATTGAATGCAAATGACCTGTTTCAAAGGTTTTTAATAACGAACATGAGATGTACGGCTGCATCCGTCTGTGTCAACAAAGAATTCATTGGCACGTCTTTTAAAGGCATTTAAATAAAACATTCCAGCGATTGCACACAATAAATATAGAAGAATATTTTAAAGAGCCGCATTGAATGCAAATGACCTGTTTCAAAGGTTTTTAATAACGAACATGAGATGTACGGCTGCATCCGTCTGTGTCAACAAAGAATTCATTTGCACGTCTTTTAAAGGTAATCAAATAAAAACATTCCAGCGATTGCACACAATAAATATAGAAGACTATTTTAAAGAGCTGCATTGAGTGTAAAGGAGCTATTTCAAACGTTTCACTAACGAACATGAGATGCACGGCTGCATATATGTGTCTGTTAACAAAGACATCATTTGCACGACTTTTAAAGGTATTTTAATATAAACACTCCAGCGATTCAACACAATAATAGTACAATCATATAATAAAAAGGTTAAATGCTTGCTTATTTCTGCTTTTCGCCTCAACCGCACAGCAACGCGTCGTGGCTTTGAAGCAAGCGCTGCACGAATCTCGTCTGGCAAGCCGTTTTAACCTAAAATACACATATTAATCCACTATGGCAAGCTGTTCAATTACAGAGCTCTAAGTGTTCTGGGCTGGCCCTTTTGCCCCAAGGCTGCCCAATTTGGCTCTCCAAGCCAACATTTAAAGTTTGTCATCGAACTTTAGCTTCTAGTTATTATTATTATTATTAAACTTCTTCTGAGACTAAAATTCTATACGCTACTCCTCCTAGAGCTTTAAGGCTACAAGCCCCAAACTCGGCGGAGCCCTGGGCCCTGGTCACCAAAGTGTTGCTATATCTTTTTGGAATGATCAGACTTACAGTTGATTTAATATTAATTTTTTTACATGAAAAATTTCTATGGGATTTCAATGGGCTGAGAAAAAATGCGCCATCTAAAGGCGCAATACCTCTCGACTGAAGAGGCGGGATTCAAACCTCTTACTTACAGTCACTCTGAAATCGGTGGAAATACAAATAAATACCGCCTTAAAAATTCAAATATTACAGCGATTTAACTCTAAATACCCATTAGAACATATCAACAGCTAAATTCAGTGGTTTGTGAGTAGTTCTTGTAAAAGAAAAGCTCGCACCCTTCAGCGCTTATACAAGCCGTCAGCACTAGGCTTCTCTCTCTCTCGACATGTGCTCACAAACAACATAAATTGCACGAATTAGAACGCCTTTAAAATAAATATATTTCAGCGATTTGTTTGTAAATACCCATTAGAACACATCAACAAATCAGCCTTTTGTGATCTGTTTTATTTCAAAGTTAAAGCACTGTCTTCAGCAAATGTGTTATACAGACGAGCTTTCGCGGATCGGAGCTAACCTGAATGAGAATTATACATGACTGCACGTCTTTTAAAAGCATTTAAATAAAAACACTCCAGCGATCCAACACAATAAATATACAAGAATATTTTAAAGAACTACATTAGCTGCAAATGAGCTGTTCAATAGGTTTCACTAACGAACATGTTACCGAGCTGAGACTTACTTTCACTTTGATTTCGTTGGAAAATGCATATAAATAACGCCTTTAAAATTACAATATTCAGCCATTTAATAGTAAATACCCATTAGAAACCCATCAAGACCTGAATTCAGCTGTTTGAGCGAATTTATTGAAACCCCTAAGCATTTCTATCACCGCGTACAGATTGCTTTCAACGAGTTTACATGGATACGAACGACATAATTTGCACAAATTTGACCGCCTTTAAAATTACAATATTGCAGCGATCTAATTCAGTCCACCCATTAGAAAATATCAACAGCTAAATGCAGTTGTTTGTGAGCATTTTGTTTTCATACAGAGAGCGCTGCGTTCAGCTGTGTGTTAGACATGAGCTCCGAGATGTCCGACTGACAATTATACATGACTGCACGTCTTTTAAAGGCATTTAAATACAAACACTCCAGCGATTGCACACAATAAATATAGAAGAATATTTTAAAGACCTACATTGGGTGCAAATGACTTTTTTCATAGGCTTAACTAACATTGGATGCACTGCTCAGTCTTCGTCTGCATCATCAAACACATCATTTGCACGTCTTTTAAAGGTATTTAAATACAAACACTCCAGCGATTAAACACAATAATAGTAGAGTAATATAATACACAGCTTAAATGCTTGCTTATTTCTGCTTTTAGGCTCAACCGCACAGCAACGCGTCGTGGGTTTCAAGCATGCGCTGCAAACTTGTTGTATGGCAAGCCGTTTTAACGTAAAATCCACACACGATCCTCTATGTTTTAGCCTAAAATATACTAAGCATTTCTTGTCGTACTGCCATTTTTACTAGCAACAATTCAATCAGAGAGCTCTAAGTGTTCTGGGCTGGCCCTTTTGCCCCAAGGCTGCCCAATTTGGCTCTCCAAGCCAACATTTAAAGTTTGTCATCGAACTTTAGCTTCTAGTTATTATTAAAATTCTTCTGAGACTAAAATTCTATACGCTACTCCTCCTAGAGCTTTAAGGCTACAAGCCCCAAACTCGGCGGAGCCCTGGGCCCTGGTCACGAAAGTGTTGCTATATCTTTTTGGAATGATCAGACTTACAGTTGATTTAATATTAATTTTTTTACATGAAAAATTTCTATAGGATTTCAATGGGCTGAGAAAAAATGCGCCATCTAGAGGCGCAATACCTCTCGACTGAAGAGGCGGGACTCAAACCTCTTGCTTACAGTCACTCTGAAATCGGTGGAAATACAAATAAATACCGCCTTTTAAAATTAAATATTCCAGCGATTTAATTGTAAATACCCATTAGAACACATCAACAGCTAAATTCAGTGGTTTGTGAGCAGTTCTTGTAAAAGAAATGCTTGCACCCTTCAGCGAGTATACAAGCCGTCAGCACGAACTCTCTCTGTATGTGCTCATAAACAACATAAATTGCACGAATTAGAGTGCCTTTAAAATTTATATATTTCAGCGATTTATTTGTAAATACCCATTAGAACACATCAACAAATCAGCCTTTTGTGATCTGTTTTATTTCAAAGTTAAAGCACTGTCTTCAGCAAATGTGTTATACAGATCGAGCTTTACGGCTCGGAGCTAACGTTAATTTACCCGACTGAGAATTATACATGACTGCGCGTCTTTTAAAAGCATTTAAATAAAAACACTCCAGCGATCCAACACAATAAATATACAAGAATATTTTAAAGAACTATATTAGCTGCAAATGAGCTGTTCAATAGGTTTCACTAACGAACATGTTACCGAGCTGTAACCTATACTTTCACTTTGACTTCGGTGTAAAATGCATATAAATAACGCCTTTAAAATTACAATATTCCAGCCATTTAATTATAAATACCCATTAGAACACATCAAGACCTGAATTCAGCTGTTTGAACGAATTTATTGAAAACCCGAAGCATTTCCTTCACCGCGTACAGATTGCCTTCAACTATGATACATGGAGACGAACGACATAATTTGCACGAATTTGACCGCCTTTAAAATTACAATATTGCAGCGAATTAATTAAGTCCACCCATTAGAGAATATCAACAGCTAAATGCAGTTGTTCGTGAGTATTTTTTTTTTCATACAGAGAGCGCTGTGTTCAGCAGTGTGTTATGAGCTCCGAGATGTCCAACTGACAATTATACATGACTGCACGTCTTTTAAAGGCATTTAAATACAAACACTCCAGCGATTGCACACAATAAATATAGAAGAATATTTTAAAGACCTACATTGAGTGCAAATGACTTTTTTCACTGGCTTAACTAACTAACATTGAATGCACTGCTCAGTCTTCATCTACATAATTTGCACGTCTTTTAAAGGTATACAAACACTCCAGCGATTAAACACAATAATAGTAGAGTAATATATTACACAGCTTAAATGCTTGCTTATTTCTGCTTTTAGGCTCAACCACACAGCAACGCTTTCAAGCACGCGCTGCACACTTGTTGTATGGCAAGCCGTTTTAACCTAAAATACACATAAATCCTCTATGGCAAGCTGTTTAGCCTAAAATATACTAAGCATTACTTATCGTAATAGCATTTTTACTAACAACAATTCAATCAGAGAGCTCTAAGTGTTCTGGGCTGGCCCTTTTGCCCGAAGGCTGCCCGGTTTGCTTCTCCAAGCCAACATTTAAAGTTTGTCATCGAACTTTAGCTTCTAGTTATGTTGGCTTGGAGAGCCAACATACTGTTATGCTATTTAAACTTATTATTATTATTATGTTGGCTTGGAGAGCCAACATACTGTTATGCTATTTAAACTTATTATTATTATTATATTTTATTATTCTTATGACCTACAGAAATTTCTGACAGCTACTCCTCCGAGGCCTTTGAAGCCACAAGGCCCAAACTTGGCAGAGACCTGGGCCCTTGTCCCGAAAGAGTTGCTATATCTATTTGGACTGATCAGATGTACAGTTGATTTATTATTAATTTTTGAATATGACAAATTTCCCAATGAATTACATGGGCTGAGAAAAAAATGCGCCCTCTAACAGTAATACCTCTCGACTGAAGAGGCGGGACTCAACCTCTTACTTACAGTCACTCTGAAATCCGTGGAAATACAAATAAATATCGCCTTAAAAATGTCATTATTACAGCGATTTAACTCTAAATACCCATTAGAACATATCAACAGCTAAATTCAGTGGTTTGTGAGTAGTTCTTGTAAAAGAAAAGCTCGCACCCTTCAGCGCTTATACAAGCCGTCAGCACTAGGCTACTCTCTCTCTACATGTGCTCGCAAACAACATAAATTGCACGAATTAGAACGCCTTTAAAATAAATATATTTCAGCGATTTGTTTGTAAATACCCATTAGAACACATCAACAAATCAGCCTTTTGTGATCTGTTTTATTTCAAAGTTAAAGCACTGTCTTCAGCAAATGTGTTATACAGACGAGCTTTCACGGATCGGAGCTAACTTACCCGACTGAGAATTATGACTGCACGTCTTTTAAAAGCATTTAAATAAAAACACTCCAGCGATCCAACACAATCAATATACAAGCATATTTTAAAGAACTACATTAGCTGCAAATGAGCTTTTCAGTTTCACTAACGAACATGTTACCGAGCTGTGACTTACTTTCACTTTGAATTTGGTGGAAAATGAATATAAATAATGCCTTTAAAATTACAATATTCCAGCCATTTAATTGTAAATACCCATTAGAACACATCAAGACCTGAATTCAGCTGTTTGAGCGAATTTATTGAAAACCCTAAGCATTTCCTTCACCGCGTATAGATTACTTTCAACGAGTATACATGGAGACGAACGACATAATTTGCACGAATTAGAACGCCTTTAAAATTACAATATTGCAGCGATTTAATTCAGTCCACCCATTAGACAATATCAACAGCTAAATGCAGTTGTTTGTCAGCATTTTGTTTTCATACAGAGAGCGCTGCATTCAGCAGTGTGTTAGACATGAGCTCCGAGATGTCCGTCTGAGAATTATACATGACTGCACGTCTTTTAAAGGCATTTAAATACAAACACTCCAGCGATTCAACACAATAAATATAGAAGAATATTTTAAAGACCTGCATTGGGTGCAAATGACGTTTTTCATGAGATGCACTGCTGCATTTATGTGTCTGTTAACAAAGACATAATTTGCACGTCTTTTAAAGGTATTTTAATACAAACACTCCAGCGATCCAAAACAATAATAGTTCAGTCATATAATAAAAAGTTTAAATGCTTGCTTATTTCTGCTTTTCGGCTCAACCGCACGGCAACGAGACACGGCTTTGAAGCAGGCGCTCATCACTTATTTCAGTATGGCAAGCCGTATTAACCTAAAATACACATATTAATCCACTATGGTGTTCTGGGCTGGCCCTTTTGCCCGAAGGCTGCCCAGTTTGGCTCTCCAAGCCAACATTTAAAGTTTGTCATCGAACTTTAGCTTCTAGTTATATTTTATTATTCTTATGACCTACAGAAATTTCTGACAGCTACTCCTCCGAGGCCTTTGAAGCCACAAGGCCCAAACTTGGCAGAGACCTGGGCCCTTGTCCCGAAAGAGTTGCTATATCTATTTGGACTGATCAGATGTACAGTTGATTTATTATTAATTTTTGAATATGACAAATTTCCCAATGAATTACATGGGCTGAGAAAAAATGCGCCCTCTAACAGTAATACCTCTCGACTGAAGAGGCGGGACTCAAACCTCTTACTTACAGTCACTCTGAAATCCGTGGAAATACAAATAAATATCGCCTTAAAAATGTCATTATTACAGCGATTTAACTCTAAATACCCATTAGAACATATCAACAGCTAAATTCAGTGGTTTGTGAGTAGTTCTTGTAAAAGAAAAGCTCGCACCCTTCAGCGCTTATACAAGCCGTCAGCACTAGGCTACTCTCTCTCTACATGTGCTCGCAAACAACATAAATTGCACGAATTAGAATGCCTTTAAAATAAATATATTTCAGCGATTTGTTTGTAAATACCCATTAGAACACATCAACAAATCAGCCTTTTGTGATCTGTTTTATTTCATAGTTAAAGCACTGTCTTCAGCAAATAGACGAGCTTTCACGGATCGGAGCTAACTTACCCGACTGAGAATTAGGCTATACATGACTGCACGTCTTTTAAAAGCATTTAAATAAAAACACTCCAGCGATCCAACACAATAAATATACAAGAATATTTTAAAGAACTACATTAGCTGCAAATTAGCTGTTCAATAGGTTTCACTAACGAACATGTTACCGAGCTGTGACTTACTTTCACTTTGATTTTGGTGGAAAATGCATATAAATAACGCCTTTAAAATTACAATACTCCAGCTATTTAATTGTAAATACCCATTAGAACACATCAAGACCTGAATTCAGCTGTTTGAGCGAATTTATTGAAACCCCTAAGCATTTCCTTCACCGCGTACAGATTGCTTTCAAAGAGTTCACATGGAGACGAACGACATAATTTGCACGAATTAGAACGCCTTTAAAATTACAATATTGCAGCGATTTAATTCATTCCACCCATTAGAAAATATCAACAGCTAAATGCAGTTGTTTGTGAGCATTTTGTTTTCATACAGAGAGCGCTGCGTTCAGCTGTGTTAGACATGAGCTCCGAGATGTCCGACTGAGAATTATACATGACTGCACGTCTTTTAAAGGCATTTAAATAAAAACACTCCAGCGATTCAACACAATAAATATAGAAGAATATTTTAAAGACCTACATTGGGTGAAAATGACTTTTTTCATAGGCTTAACTAACATGAGATGCACGGCTGCATTTATGTGTCTGTTAACAAAGACATCATTTGCACGTCTTTTAAAGGTATTTTAATACAAACACTCCAGCGATTCAACACAATAATAGGACAGTCATATAATAAAAAGTTTAAATGCTTGCTTATTTCTGCTTTTCGGCTCAACCGCACGGCAACGCGACGCGGCTTTGAAGCAGGCGCTCATCACATATTCCAGTATGGCAAGCCGTTTTAACCTAAAACACACATGAATCCACTATGGCAAGCTGTTTTAGCCTAAAATACACATAAATCCTCTATGGCAAGCTGTTTTAGCCTAAAATATACTAAGCATTACTTATAGCATTTTTACTAGCAACAATTCAATTACAGAGCTCTAAGTGTTCTGGGCTGGCCCTTTTGCCCGAAGGCTGCCCAATTTGGCTCTCCAAGCCAACATTTAAAGTTTGTCATCGAACTTTAGCTTCTAGTTATATTTTATTATTCTTATGAGCTAAAGAAATTTCTGACACCTACTCCTCCGAGGCCTTTGAAGCCACAAGGCCCAAACTTGGCAGAGACCTGGGCCCTGGTCCCGAAAGAGTTGCTATATCTATTTGGACTGATCAGATGTACAGTTGATTTATTATTAATTTTTGAATATGACAAATTTCCCAATGAATTACATGGGCTGAGAAAAAATGCGCCCTCTAACAGTAATACCTCTCGACTGAAGAGGCGGGATTCAAACCTCTTACTTACAGTCACTCTGAAAACGGTGGAAATACAAATAAATACCGCCTTAAAAATTTTAATATTACAGCGATTTAACTCTAAATACCCATTAGAACATATCAACAGCTAAATTCAGTGGTTTGTGAGTAGTTGTTGTAAAAGAAAAGCTCGCACCCTTCAGGGCTTATACAAGCCGTCAGCATGTACTCTCTCTGTATGTGCTCATAAACAACATAATTTGCACGAATTAGAACGCCTTTAAAATTAATATATTTCAGCGATTTATTTGTAAATACCCATTAGAACACATCAACAAATCTGCCTTTTGTGATCTGTTTTATTTCAAACTTAAAGCACTGTCTTCAGCAAATGTGTTATACAGACGAGCTTTCAAGGCTCGGAACTTACCCGACTAGAGAATATATTATACATGATTATACGTACATGAGTGCACGTCTTTTAAAAGCATTTAAACAAAAACACTCTAGCGATCCAACACAATAAATATAGAAGAATATTTTAAAGAACAACATTAGCTGCAAATGAGCTATTCAGTATGTTTCACTAACGAACATGTTACCGAGCTGTGACCTATACTTTCACTTTGACTTCGGTGGAAAATGCATATAAATAACGCCTTTAAAATTACAATATTCCAGCCATTTAATTGTAAATACCCATTAGAATACATCAAGACCTGAATTCAGCTGTTTGAGCGAATTTATTGAAACTCCAAAGCATTTCCTTCACCGCATACAGGTTGCCTTCAACGAGTATACATGGAGACGAACGACATAATTTGCACGAATTTGACCGCCTTTAAAATTACAATATTGCAGCGATTTAATTCAGTCCACCCATTAGAACATATCAACAGCTAAATGCAGTTGTTTGTGAGTTTTTTTTTTTTTCATACAGAGAGCGATGTGTTCAGCAGTGTGTTAAGACATGAGCTCCGAGATGTCCGTCTGAGAATTATACATGACTGCACGTCTTTTAAAGGCATGTAAATACAAACACTCCAGCGATTGCACACAATAAATATAGAAGAATATTTTAAAGAACTGCATTGGGTGCAAATGACATTTTTCATAGGCTTAACTAACTAACAGGAGATGCACGGCTGCATTTATGTGTCAGTTAACAAAGACATCATTTGCACGTCTTTTAAAGGTATTTTAATACAAACACTCCAGCGATTCCACACAATAAATATAGAAGAATATTTTAAAGACCTACATTGAGTGCAAATGACTTTTTTCACAGGCTTAACTAACTAACATTGAATGCACTGCTCAGTCTTCGTCTGCATCAAAGACATCATTTGCACGTCTTTTAAATGTATTTAAATACAAACACTCCAGCGATTTAACACAATAATAGTAGAGTAATATATTACACAGCTTAAATGCTTGCTTATTTCTGCTTTTAGGCTCAACCGCACAGCAACGCGTCATGGCTTTCAAGCAGCCGCTGCACACTTGTTGTATGGCAAGCCGTTTTAACCTAAAATACACATAAATCCTCTATGGCAAGCTGTTTTAGCCTAAAATATACTAAGTATTACTTTTCGTGATAGCATTTTTACTAGCAATAATTCAATCAGAGAGCTCTAAGTGTTCTGGGCTGGCCCTTTTGCCCGAAGGCTGCCCGGTTTGCTTCTCCAAGCCAACATTTAAAGTTTGTCATCGAACTTTAGCTTCTAGTTATGTTGGCTTGGAGAGCCAACATACTGTTATGCTATTTAAACTTATTATTATTATTATTATATTTTATTATTCTTATGACCTAAAGAAATTTCTGACAGCTACTCCTCCGAGGCCTTTGAAGCCACAAGGCCCAAACTTGGCAGAGACCTGGGCCCTTGTCCCGAAAGAGTTGCTATATCTATTTGGACTGATCAGATGTACAGTTGATTTATTATTAATTTTTGAATATGACAAATTTCCCAATGAATTACATGGGCTGAGAAAAAATGCGCCCTCTAATAGTAATACCTCTCCACTGAAGAGGCGGGACTCAAAACTCTTACTTACAGTCACTCTGAAATCGGTGGAAATACAAATAAATATCGCCTTAAAAATTTAATTATTACAGCGATTTAACTCTAAATACCCATTAGAACATATCAACAGCAAAATTCAGTGGTTTGTGAGTAGTTCTTGTAAAAGAAAAGCTCGCACCCTTCAGCGCTTATACATGCCGTCAGCACGAACTCTCTCTGTATGTGCTCATAAACAACATAAATTGCACGAATTAGAACGCCTTTAAAATAAATATATTTCAGCGATTTATTTGTAAATACCCATTAGAACACATCAACAAATCAGCCTTTTGTGATCTGTTTTATTTCAAAGTTAAAGCAGTGTCTTCAGCAAATGTGTTATACAGACGAGCTTTCACGGCTCGGAGCTAACTTACCCGACTGAGAATTATGACTGCACGTCTTTTAAAAGCATTTAAATAAAAACACTCCAGCGATCCAACACAATAAATATACAAGAATATTTTAAAGAACTACATTAGCTGCAAATGAGCTTTTCAATACGTTTCACTAAGGAACATGTTACCGAGCTGTGACCTATACTTTCACTTTGACTTCGGTGGAAAATGCATATAAATAACGCCTTTAAAATTAATATATTTCAGCGATTTATTTGTAAATACCCATTAGAACACATCAACAAATCAGCCTTTTGTGATCTGTTTTATTTCAAAGTTAAAGCAGTGTCTTCAGCAAATGTGTTATACAGACGAGCTTTCACGGCTCGGAGCTAACTTACCCGACTGAGAATTATGACTGCACGTCTTTTAAAAGCATTTAAATAAAAACACTCCAGCGATCCAACACAATAAATATACAAGAATATTTTAAAGAACTACATTAGCTGCAAATGAGCTTTTCAATACGTTTCACTAAGGAACATGTTACCGAGCTGTGACCTATACTTTCACTTTGACTTCGGTGGAAAATGCATATAAATAACGCCTTTAAAATTAATATATTTCAGCGATTTATTTGTAAATACCCATTAGAACACATCAACAAATCAGCCTTTTGTGATCTGTTTTATTTCAAAGTTAAAGCACTGTCTTCAGCAAATGTGTTCTACAGACGAGCTTTCACGGATCGGAGCTAACTTACCCGACTGAGAATTATGACTGCACGTCTTTTAAAAGCATTTAAATAAAAACACTCTAGCGATCCAACACAATAAATATAGAAGAATATTTTAAAGAACAACATTAGCTGCAAATGAGCTATTCAGTTTCACTAACGACCATGTTACCGAGCTGTGACCTATACTTTCACTTTGACTTCGGTGGAAAATGCATATAAATAACGCCTTTAAAATTACAATATTCCAGCCATTTAATTGTAAATACCCATTAGAACACATCAAGACCTGAATTCAGCTGTTTGAGCGAATTTATTCAAAACCCTAAGCATTTCCTTCACCGCGTACAGATTGCTTTCAACGAGTATACATGGAGATGAACGACATAATTTGCACGAATTAGAACGCCTTTAAAATTAATATATTGCAGCGATTTAATTCATTCCACCCATTAGAAAATATCAACAGCTAAATGCAGTTGTTTGTGAGCATTTTGTATTCATACAGAGAGCGATGTGTTTAGCAGTGTGTTAGACAGCTCCGAGATGTCCGACTGACAATTATACATGACTGCACGTCTTTTAAAGGCATTTAAATACAAACACTCCAGCGATTGCACACAATAAATATAGAAGAATATTTTAAAGACCTACATTGAGTGCAAATGACTTTTTTCATAGGCTTAACTAACTAACATGAGATGCACGGCTGCATTTATGTGTCTGTTAACAAAGACATCATTTTCACTTCTTTTAAAGGTATTTTAATACAAACACTCCAGCGATTCAACACAATAATAGTACAGTGATATAATAAAAACGTTAAATGCTTGAATATTTCTGCTTTTCGGCTCAACCGCACGGCAACGCGACGCGGCTTTGAAGCAGGCGCTCTTCGCATATTCCAGTATGGCAAGCTCTTTTAACCTAAAATCCACACACGATCCTCTATGGCAAGATGTTTTAGCCTAAAATAAACTAAGCATTTCTTGTCATTCTGCCATTTTTACTATCAACAATTAAATTAGAGAGCTCTAAGTGTTCTGGGCTGGCCCTTTTGCCCCAATGCTGCCCGGTTTGCTTCTCCAAGCCAACATTTAAAGTTTGTCATCGAACTTTAGCTTCTAGTTATTATTATTCTTATGACCTAAAGAAATTTCTGACAGCTACTCCTCCGAGGCCTTTGAAGCCACAAGGCCCAAACTTGGCAGAGACCTGGGCCCTTGTCCCGAAAGATATGCTATATCTATTTGGACTGATCAGATGCACAGTTGATTTATTATTAATTTTTGAATATGACAAATTTCCCAATGAATTACATGGGCTGAGAAAAAATGCGCCCTCTAACAGTAATACCTCTCGACTGAAGAGGCGGGATTCAAACCTCTTACTTACAGTCACTCTGAAAACGGTGGAAATAGAAATAAATACCGCCTTAAAAATGTAAATATTACAGCGATTTAACTCTAAATACCCATTAGAACATATCAACAGCTAAATTCAGTGGTTTGTGAGTATTTCTTGTAAAAGAAAAGCTCGCACCCGTCAGCGCTTATACAAGCCGTCGGCATGTACTCTCTCTGTATGTGCTCATAAACAACATCATTTGCACGAATTAGAACGCCTTTAAAATTAATATATTTCAGCGATTTATTTGTAAATACCCATTAGAACACATCAACAAATCAGCCTTTTGTGATCTGTTTTATTTCAAAGTTAAAGCACTGTCTTCAGCAAATGTGTTATACAGACGAGCTTTCACGGGTCGGAGCTAACTTACTCGACTGAGAATTATGACTGCACGTCTTTTAAAAGCATTTAAATAAAAACACTCTAGCGATCCAACACAATAAATATAGAAGAATATTTTAAAGAACAACATTAGCTGCAAATGAGCTATTCAGTTTCACTAACGACCATGTTACCGAGCTGTGACCTATACTTTCACTTTGACTTCGGTGGAAAATGCATATAAATAACGCCTTTAAAATTACAATATTCCAGCCATTTAATTGTAAATACCCATTAGAACACATCAAGACCTGAATTCAGCTGTTTGAGCGAATTTATTCAAAACCCTAAGCATTTCCTTCACCGCGTACAGATTGCTTTCAACGAGTATACATGGAGATGAACGACATAATTTGCACGAATTAGAACGCCTTTAAAATTAATATATTGCAGCGATTTAATTCAGTCCACCCATTAGAAAATATCAACAGCTAAATGCAGTTGTTTGTGAGCATTTTGTATTCATACAGAGAGCGATGTGTTTAGCAGTGTGTTAGACAGCTCCGAGATGTCCGACTGACAATTATACATGACTGCACGTCTTTTAAAGGCATTTAAATACAAACACTCCAGCGATTGCACACAATAAATATAGAAGAATATTTTAAAGACCTACATTGAGTGCAAATGACTTTTTTCATAGGCTTAACTAACTAACATGAGATGCACGGCTGCATTTATGTGTCTGTTAACAAAGACATCATTTTCACTTCTTTTAAAGGTATTTTAATACAAACACTCCAGCGATTCAACACAATAATAGTACAGTGATATAATAAAAAGGTTAAATGCTTGAATATTTCTGCTTTTCGGCTCAACCGCACAGCAACGCGACGCGGCTTTGAAGCAGGCGCTCTTCGCATCTTCCAGTATGGCAAGCTCTTTTAACCTAAAATCCACACACGATCCTCTATGGCAAGATGTTTTAGCCTAAAATAAACTAAGCATTTCTTGTCATACTGCCATTTTTACTATCAACAATTAAATTAGAGAGCTCTAAGTGTTCTGGGCTGGCCCTTTTGCCCCAATGCTGCCCGGTTTGCTTCTCCAAGCCAACATTTAAAGTTTGTCATCGAACTTTAGCTTCTAGTTATTATTATTATTATTATTCTTATGACCTACAGAAATTTCTGACAGCTACTCCTCCGAGGCCTTTGAAGCCACAAGGCCCAAACTTGGCAGAGACCTGGGCCCTTGTCCCGAAAGAGTTGCTATATCTATTTGGACTGATCAGATGTACAGTTGATTTATTATTAATTTTTGAATATGACAAATTTCCCAATGAATTACATGGGCTGAGAAAAAATGCGCCCTCTAACAGTAATACCTCTCGACTGAAGAGGCGGGACTCAAACTTCTTACTTACAGTCACTCTGAAATCCGTGGAAATACAAATAAATATCGCCTTAAAAATGTCATTATTACAGCGGTTTAACTCTAAATACCCATTAGAACATATCAACAGCTAAATTCAGTGGTTTGTGAGTAGTTCTTGTAAAAGAAAAGCTCGCACCCTTCAGCGCTTATACAAGCCGTCAGCACTAGGCTACTCTCTCTCTACATGTGCTCACAAACAACATAAATTGCACGAATTAGAACGCCTTTAAAATAAATATATTTCAGCGATTTATTTGTAAATACCCATTAGAACACATCAACAAATCAGCCTTTTGTGATCTGTTTTATTTCAAAGTTAAAGCACTGTCTTCAGCAAATGTGTTATACAGACGAGCTTTCACGGGCCGGAGCTAACTTACCCGACTGAGAATTATGACTGCACGTCTTTTAAAAGCATTTACATAAAAACACTCCAGCGATCCAACACAATAAATATACAATAATATTTTAAAGAACAACATTAGCTGCAAATGAGCTTTTCAATACGTTTCACTAACGACCATGTTACCGAGCTGTGACTTACTTTCACTTTGAACTCGGTGGAAAATGCATATAAATAATGCCTTTAAAATTACAATATTCCAGCCATTTAATTGTAAATACCCATTAGAACACATCAAGACCTGAATTCAGCTGTTTGAGCGAATTTATTGAAAACCCTAAGCAATTCCTTCACCGTGTACAGATTGCTTTCAACGAGTATACATGGAGACGAACGACATAATTTGCACGAATTAGAACGCCTTTAAAATTACAATATTGCAGCGATTTAATTCAGTCCACCCATTAGAAAATATCAACAGCTAAATGCAGTTGTTTGTGAGCATTTTGTTTTTTCATACAGAGAGCGCTGCATTCAGCAGTGTGTTAGACATGAGCTCCGAGATGTCCGACTGAGAATTATACATGACTGCACGTCTTTTAAAGGCATTTAAATAAAAACACTCCAGCGATTCAACACAATAAATATAGAATAATATTTTAAAGACCTGCATTGGGTGCAAATGACGTTTTTCATAGGCTTAACTAACTAACATGAGATGCACGGCTGCATTTATGTGTCTGTTAACAAAGACATCATTTGCACGTCTTTTAAAGGTATTTTAATACAAACACTCCAGCGATCCAACACAATAATAGTTCAGTCATATAATAAAAAGTTTAAATGCTTGCTTATTTCTGCTTTTCGGCTCAACTGCACGGCAACGCGACGCGGCTTTGAAGCAGGCGCTCATCACTTATTCCAGTATGGCAAGCCGTTTTAACCTAAAATACAATTATTAATCCACTATGGTGTTCTGGGCTGGCCCTTTTGCCCGAAGGCTGCCCATTTTGGCTCTCCAAGCCAACATTTAAAGTTTGTCATCGAACTTTAGCTTCTAGTTATTATTATTATTCTTATGAGCTACAGAAATTTCTGACAGCTACTCCTCCGAGGCCTTTGAAGCCACAAGGCCCAAACTTGGCAGAGACCTGGGCCCTTGTCCCGAAAGAGTTGCTATATCTATTTGGACTGATCAGATGTACAGTTGATTTATTATTAATTTTTGAATATGACAAATTTCCCAATGAATTACATGGGCTGAGAAAAAATGCGCCCTCTAACAGTAATACCTCTCGACTAAAGAGGCGGGACTCAAACCTCTTACTTACAGTCACTCTGAAATCGGTGGAAATACAAATAAATACCGCCTTAAAAATGTAAATATTACAGCGATTTAACTCTAAAAACCCATTAGAACATATCAACAGCTAAGTTCAGTGGTTTGTGAGTAGTTCTTGTAAAAGAAAAGCTCGCACCCTTCAGCGAGTATACAAGCCGTCAGCACGAACTCTCTCCGTATGTGCTCATAAACAACATAACTTGCACGAATTAGAACGCCTTTAAAATTAATATATTTCAGCGATTTATTTGTAAATACCCATTAGAACACATCAACAAATCAGCCTTTTGTGATCTGTTTTATTTCAAAGTTAAAGCACTGTCTTCAGCAAATGTGTTATACAGACGAGCTTTCACGGCTCGGAGCTAACTTACCCGACTGAGAATTAAACATGACTGCACGTCTTTTAAAAGCATTTAAATAAAAACACTCCAGCGATCCAACACAATCAATATACAAGAATATTTTAAAGAACTACATTAGCTGCAAATGAGCTTTTCAATACGTTTCACTAACGAACATGTTACCGAGCTGTGACTTACTTTCACTTTGAATTTGGTGGAAAATGCATATAAATAATGCCTTTAAAATTACAATATTCCAGCCATTTAATTGTAAATACCCATTAGAACACATCAAGACCTGAATTCAGCTGTTTGAGCGAATTTATTGAAAACCCTAAGCATTTCCTTCACCGCATACAGATTGCTTTCAACGAGTATACATGGAGACGAACGACATAATTTGCACGAATTAGAACGCCTTTAAAATTACAATATTGCAGCGATTTAATTCAGTCCACCCATTAGAAAATATCAACAGCTAAATGCAGTTGTTTGTGAGCATTTTGTTTTCAGAGAGCGCTGCGTTCAGCAGTGTGTTAGACATGAGCTCCGAGATGTCTGTCTGAGAATTATACATGACTGCACGTCTTTTAAAGGCATTTAAATAAAAACACTCCAGCGATTCAACACAATAAATATAGAAGAATATTTTAAAAGACCTGCATTGGGTGCAAATTACGTTTTTCATAGGCTTAACTTTAACATGAGATGCAAGGCTGCATTTATGTGTCTGTTAACAAAGACATCATTTGCACGTCTTTTAAAGGTATTTTAATACAAACACTCCAGCGATTAAACACAATAATAGTTCAGTCATATAATAAAAAGTTTAAATGCTTGCTTATTTCTGCTTTTCGGCTCAACCGCACGGCAACGCGACGCGGCTTTGAAGCAGGCGCTCATCAATTATTCCAGTATGGCAAGCCGTTTTAACCTAAAATACACATATTTCCACTATGGTGTTCTGGGCTGGCCCTTTTGCCCGAAGGCTGCCCAATTTGGCTCTCCAAGCCAACATTTAAAGTTTGTAATCGAACTTTAGCTTCTAGTTATTATTATATTTTATTATTCTTATGAGCTAAAGGAATTTCTGACACCTACTCCTCCGAGGCCTTTGAAGCCACAAGGCCCAAACTTGGCAGAGACCTGGGCCCTGGTCCCGAAAGAGTTGCTATATCTATTTGGACTGATCAGATGTACAGTTGATTTATTATTAATTTTTGAATATGACAAATTTCCCAATGAATTACATGGGCTGAGAAAAAATGCGCCCTCTAACAGTAATACCTCTCGACTGAAGAGGCGGGATTCAAACCTCTTACTTACAGTCACTCTGAAAACGGTGGAAATACAAATAAATACCGCCTTAAAAATTTAAATATTACAGCGATTTAACTCTAAATACCCATTAGAACATATCAACAGCTAAATTCAGTGGTTTGTGAGTAGTTCTTGTAAAAGAAAAGCTCGCACCCTTCAGCGCTTATACAAGCCGTCAGCATGTACTCTCTCTGTATGTGCTCATAAACAACATAATTTGCACGAATTAGAACGCCTTTAAAATTAATATATTTCAGCGATTTATTTGTAAATACCCATTAGAACACATCAACAAATCTGCCTTTTGTGATCTGTTTTATTTCAAACTTAAAGCACTGTCTTCAGCAAATGTGTTATACAGACGAGCTTTCAAGGCTCGGAACTTACCCGACTGAGAATATATTATACATGATTATACATGAGTGCACGTCTTTTAAAAGCATTTAAACAAAAACACTCTAGCGATCCAACACAATAAATATAGAAGAATATTTTAAAGAACAACATTAGCTGCAAATGAGCTATTCAGTAGGTTTCACTAACGAACATGTTACCGAGCTGTGACCTATACTTTCACTTTGACTTCGGTGGAAAATGCATATAAATAACGCCTTTAAAATTACAATATTCCAGCCATTTAATTGTAAATACCCATTAGAACACATCAAGACCTGAATTCATCTGTTTGAGCGAATTTATTGAAACCCCTAAGCATTTCCTTCACCGCATACAGGTTGCCTTCAACGAGTATACATGGAGACGAACGACATAATTTGCACGAATTTGACCGCCTTTAAAATTACAATATTGCAGCGATTTAATTCAGTCCACCCATTAGAAAATATCAACAGCTAAATGCAGTTGTTTGTGAGTTTTTTTTTTCATACAGAGAGCGATGTGTTCAGCAGTGTGTTAAGACATGAGCTCCGAGATGTCCGTCTGAGAATTATACATGACTGCACGTCTTTTAAAGGCATGTAAATACAAACACTCCAGCGATTGCACACAATATATAGAATAATATTTTAAAGACCTGCATTGGGTGCAAATGACTTTTTTCATAGGCTTAACTAACTAACAGGAGATGCACGGCTGCATTTATGTGTCAGTTAACAAAGACATCATTTGCACGTCTTTTAAAGGTATTTTAATACAAACACTCCAGCGATTCCACACAATAAATATAGAAGAATATTTTAAAGACCTACATTGAGTGCAAATGACTTTTTTCACAGGCTTAACTAACTAACATTGAATGCACTGCTCAGTCTTCGTCTGCATCAAAGACATCATTTGCACGTCTTTTAAATGTATTTAAATACAAACACTCCAGCGATTTAACACAATAATAGTAGAGTAATATATTACACAGCTTAAATGCTTGCTTATTTCTGCTTTTAGGCTCAACCGCACAGCAACGCGTCGTGGCTTTCAAGCACGCGCTGCACACTTGTTGTATGGCAAGCCGTTTTAACCTAAAATACACATAAATCCTCTATGGCAAGCTGTTTTAGCCTAAAATATACTAAGTATTACTTTTCGTGATAGCATTTTTACTAGCAATAATTCAATCAGAGAGCTCTAAGTGTTCTGGGCTGGCCCTTTTGCCCGAAGGCTGCCCGGTTTGCTTCTCCAAGCCAACATTTAAAGTTTGTCATCGAACTTTAGCTTCTAGTTATATTTTATTATTCTTATGAGCTAAAGAAATTTCTGACACCTACTCCTCCGAGGCCTTTGAAGCCACAAGGCCCAAACTTGGCAGAGACCTGGGCCCTGGTCCCGAAAGAGTTGCTATATCTATTTGGACTGATCAGATGTACAGTTGATTTATTATTAATTTTTGAATATGACAAATTTCCCAATGAATTACATGGGCTGAGAAAAAATGCGCCCTCTAACAGTAATACCTCTCGACTGAAGAGGCGGGATTCAAACCTCTTACTTACAGTCACTCTGAAAACGGTGGAAATACAAATAAATACCGCCTTAAAAATTTAAATATTACAGCGATTTAACTCTAAATACCCATTAGAACATATCAACAGCTAAATTCAGTGGTTTGTGAGTAGTTCTTGTAAAAGAAAAGCCCGCACCCTTCAGCGCTTATACAAGCCGTCGGCATGTACTCTCTCTGTATGTGCTCATAAACAACATAATTTGCACGAATTAGAACGCCTTTAAAATTAATATATTTCAGCGATTTATTTGTAAATACCCATTAGAACACATCAACAAATCTGCCTTTTGTGATCTGTTTTATTTCAAACTTAAAGCACTGTCTTCAGCAAATGTGTTATACAGACGAGCTTTCAAGGCTCGGAACTTACCCGACTGAGAATATATTATACATGATTATACATGAGTGCACGTCTTTTAAAAGCATTTAAGCAAAAACACTCTAGCGATCCAACACAATAAATATAGAAGAATATTTTAAAGAACAACATTAGCTGCAAATGAGCTTTTCAGTTTCACTAACGAACATGTTACCGAGCTGTGACCTATACTTTCACTTTGACTTCGGTGGAAAATGCATATAAATAACGCCTTTAAAATTACAATATTCCAGCCGTTTAATTGTAAATACCCATTAGAACACACCAAGACCTGAATTCAGCTGTTTGAGCGAATTTATTGAAACCCCTAAGCATTTCCTTCACCGCATACAGGTTGCCTTCAACGAGTATGGAGACGAACGACATAATTTGCACGAATTTGACCGCCTTTAAAATTACAATATTGCAGCGATTTAATTCAGTCCACCCATTAGAAAATATCAACAGCTAAATGCAGTTGTTTGTGAGTTTTTTTTTTTTCATACAGAGAGCGATGTGTTCAGCAGTGTGTTAGACATGAGCTCCGAGATGTCCGACTGACAATTATACATGACTGCACGTCTTTTAAAGGCATTTAAATACAAACACTCCAGCGATTGCACACAATAAATATAGAATAATATTTTAAAGACCTGCATTGGGTGCAAATGACTTTTTTCACAGGCTTAACTAACTAACCGCAGATGCACGGCTGCATTTATGTGTCAGTTAACAAAGACATCATTTGCACGTCTTTTAAAGGTATTTTAATACAAACACTCCAGCGATTCCACACAATAAATATAGAAGAATATTTTAAAGACCTACATTGAGTGCAAATGACTTTTTTCACAGGCTTAACTAACTAACATTGAATGCACTGCTCAGTCTTCGTCTGCATCAAAGACATCATTTGCACGTCTTTTAAATGTATTTAAATACAAACACTCCAGCGATTTAACACAATAATAGTAGAGTAATATATTACACAGCTTAAATGCTTGCTTATTTCTGCTTTTAGGCTCAACCGCACAGCAACGCGTCATGGCTTTCAAGCACCCGCTGCACACTTGTTGTATGGCAAGCCGTTTTAACCTAAAATACACATAAATCCTCTATGGCAAGCTGTTTTAGCCTAAAATATACTAAGTATTACTTTTCGTGATAGCATTTTTACTAGCAATAATTCAATCAGAGAGCTCTAAGTGTTCTGGGCTGGCCCTTTTGCCCGAAGCCTGCCCGGTTTGCTTCTCCAAGCCAACATTTAAAGTTTGTCATCGAACTTTAGCTTCTAGTTATTATTATGTTGGCTTGGAGAGCCAACATATTGTTATGCTATTTAAACTTATTATTATTATTATTATTATTATTATTATTATTATTATTAAAATTCTTCTGAGACTAAAATTCTATACGCTACTCCTCCTAGAGCTTTAAGCCTACAAGCCCCAAACTCGGCGGAGCCCTGGGCCCTGGTCACGAAAGTGTTGCTATATCTTTTTGGAATGATCAGACTTACAGTTGATTTAATATTAATTTTTTTATATTAAAAATTCCTAAAATTTCGCCCTCTAATGGAGCAATACCTCTCCACTGAATGGATATATGTCCCATAGAATTGAATGGGCTGAGAAAAAGCCGCCCTCTAAAGGAGTAAATCCTCTCTACTCAACAGGAGATCGCTGAGCTCTGACCTACTTTCACTTTGACTTAGGTGGAAAATGCAAATAAATAACGCCTTTAAAATTAAAATATTCCAGCGATTTAATTGTAAATACCCATTAGAACACACCAAGACCTATTTGAGCTAATTTATTCAAAACTCTAAGCATTTCCTTCACCGTGTACAGCTTCAGCACGTACTCTCTCTGTATATCTGCTCACAAACGACATGATTTGCTCGAATTAGAACGCCTTTAAAATTAAAATATTACAGCGATTTAACTCTAAATACCCATTACAACACATCAACAGCTAAATCAGTTTGTGATCTGTTTTATTTCAAAGTTGAAGCAGTGTCTTCAGCAAATGTATTACACAGACGAGCTTCACGGCTCGGAGCTAACTTACGTTACCCGACTGAGAATTATACATGACTGCACGTCTTTTAAAAGCATTTAAATAAAAACACTCCAGCGATTGTACACAATAAATATAGAAGAATATTTTAAAGAGCTACATTGGGTGTAAATTAGCTATTTCAAACGTTTTACTAACGAACATGAGATGTACGTCTGCATTATCAGTCTGTCAACAAATACATAATTTGCACGTCTTTTAAAGGCATTTAAATAAAAACACTCCAGCGATTGCACACAATAAATATAGAAGAATATTTTAAAGAGCCGCATTGAATGCAAATGACCTGTTTCAAAGGTTTTTAATAACGAACATGAGATGTACGGCTGCATCCCTCTGTCAACAAAGAATTCATTTGCACGTCTTTTAAAGGTAATCAAATAAAAACATTCCAGCGATTGCACACAATAAATATAGAAGAATATTTTAAAGAGCTGCATTGAGTGTAAATGAGCTATTTCAAACGTTTCACTAACGAACATGAGATGCACGGCTGCATTTATGTGTCTGTTAACAAAGACATCATTTGCACGACTTTTAAAGGTATTTTAATACAAACACTCCAGCGATTCAACACAATAATAGTACAGTCATATAATAAAAAGGTTAAATGCTTGCTTATTTCTGCTTTTCGCCTCAACCGCACAGCAACGCGTCGTGGCTTTGAAGCAAGCGCTGCACGAATCTCGTATGGCAAGCCGTTTTAACCTAAAATACACATATTAATCCACTATGGCAAGCTGTTTTAGCCTAAAATATACTAAGCATTACTTATCGTTATAGCATTTTTACTAGCAACAATTCAATTACAGAGCTCTAAGTGTTCTGGGCTGGCCCTTTTGCCCCAAGGATGCCCAATTTGGCTCTCCAAGCCAACATTTAAAGTTTGTCATCGAACTTTAGCTTCTAGTTATATTTTATTATTCTTATGACCTAAAGGAATTTCTGACAGCTACTCCTCCGAGGCCTTTGAAGCCACAAGGCCCAAACTTGGCAGAGACCTGGGCCCTTGTCCCGAAAGAGTTGCTATATCTATTTGGACTGATCAGATGTACAGTTGATTTATTATTAATTTTTGAATATGACAAATTTCCCAATGAATTACATGGGCTGAGAAAAAATGCGCCCTCTAACAGTAATACCTCTCGACTGAAGAGGCGGGACTCAAACCTCTTACTTACAGTCACTCTGAAAACGGTAGAAATACAAATAAATACCGCCTTAAAAATGTAAATATTACAGCGATTTAACTCTAAATACCCATTAGAACATATCAACAGCTAAATTCAGTGGTTTGTGAGTAGTTCTTGTAAAAGAAAAGATCGCACCCTTCAGCACTTATACAAGCCGTAAGCACTAGGCTTCTCTCTCTCTCGACATGTGCTCACAAACAACATGAATTGCACGAATTAGAACGCCTTTAAAATAAATATATTTCAGCGATTTGTTTGTAAATACCCATTAGAACACATCAACAAATCAGCCTTTTGTGATCTGTTTTATTTCAAAGTTAAAGCACTGTCTTCAGCAAATGTGTTATACAGACAAGCTTTCACGGATCGGAGCTAACCTGACTGAGAATTATACATGACTGCACGTCTTTTAAAAGCATTTAAATAAAAACACTCCAGCGATCCAACACAATAAATATACAAGAATATTTTAAAGAACTACATTAGCTGCAAATGAGCTGTTCAATAGGTTTCACTAACGAACATGTTACCGAGCTGAGACTTACTTTCACTTTGATTTCGGTGGAAAATGCATATAAATAACGCCTTTAAAATTACAATACTCCAGCCATTTAATTGTAATTACCCATTAGAAACACATCAAGACCTGAATTCAGCTGTTTGAGCGAATTTATTGAAACCCCTAAGCATTTCCTTCACCGCGTACAGATTGCTTTCAACGAGTTTACATGGAGACGAACGACATAATTTGCACAAATTTGACCGCCTTTAAAATTATAATATTGCAGCGATTTAATTCAGTCCACCCATTAGAAAATATCAACAGCTAAATGCAGTTGTTTGTGACTATTTTTTTTTTTCATACAGAAAGCGCTGCATTCAGCAGTGTGTTAGACATGATGAGCTCCGAGATGTCCGACTGAGAATTATAAATGACTGCACGTCTTTTAAAGGCATTTAAATAAAAACACTCCAGCGATTCAACACAATAAATATAGAAGAATATTTTAAAGACCTGCATTGGGTGAAAATGACGTTTTTCATAGGCTTAACTAACATGAGATGCACGGCTGCATTTATGTGTCTGTTAACAAAGACATCATTTGCACGTCTTTTAAAGGTATTTTAATACAAACACTCCAGCGATTCAACACAATAATAGTTCAGTCATATAATAAAAAGTTTAAATGCTTGCTTATTTCTGCTTTTCGGCTCAACCGCACGGCAACGCGACGCGGCTTTGAAGCAGGCGCTCATCACTTATTCCAGTATGGCAAGCCGTTTTAACCTAAAATACACATATTAATCCACTATGGTGTTCTGGGCTGGCCCTTTTACCCGAAGGCTGCCCGGTTTGCTTCTCCAAGCCAACATTTAAAGTTTGTCATCGAACTTTAGCTTCTAGTTATTATTCTTCTTCTGAGACCAAAATTTTCTGACTGCTACTCCTCCTAGAGCTTTAACTCTACAAACTCCAAACTCAGCCCAGATCTTCATACTGGTCTAACTCGAGTTGCTATATCTTTTCTAACTAATCGGACTTACGGTTTTCCTAAAAATCCCGATTAAAACTGGGAATAAAATCTCATTGACTTACATTGACGGAATGTTCAAACTCCAACTGTCAAAATTCAAATTTAAACTGCCAGAATCCTTTGAGACTCAAATCAGGCTTCCCTTCTATCTACTATTTCTAATCCGATCAAACTCATTTAAACTCATCTATCTATCTATCTATCTATCTATCTATCTATCTATCTATCTATCTATCTATCTATCTATCTATCTATCTATCTATCTATCTATCTATCCATCTATTAATCTATCTATAAATCTATCCATCTATAAATCTGTCTATCTATAAATCTGTCTATCTATTAATCTATCTATCTATTAATCTGTCTATCCATTAATCTATCTATCTATAAATCTATCTATTAATCTATCTATCTATAAATCTATCCATCTATAAATCTGTCTATCTATAAATCTATCTATTAATCTATCTATAAATCTATCTATCTATAAATCTGTCTATCTATTAATCTATCTATCTTTCTATCTCTCCATCTTAATCATGCTAACAATATGCTAATCATGCTAAAATCATGCTAGTGACTTGCTAGTCATGCTAAATTCATGTTAGCGACTTGCTAGTCATGCTAAATTCATGTTAGCGACTTGCTAGTCATGCTAAAATCATGCTAGCGACTTGCTAAAACCTTGCTAGCGACTTGCTAGTCATGCTAAAATCATGCTAGCAACTTGCTAATCATGCTTAATTCGTGCTAGCGTCTTGCTAGTCATGCTAAAATCATGCTAGTGACTTGCTAGTCATGCTAAAATCATGGTAGTGACTTGCTAATCATGTTAAAATCATGCTAGCGACTTGCTAGTCTTGCTAAAATCATGTTAGCGACTTGCTAGTAATGCTAAAATCATGCTAGTGACTTGCTAGTAATGATAAAATCATGCTAGCGACTTTGCTAGTCAGGCTAAAATCATGCTAGGGACTTGCTAGTCATGCTAAAATCATGCTAGTGACTTTGCTAATCATACTAAAATCATGCTAGCGACTTGCTTTTCATGCTAAAATCATGATAGCGACATGCTAAAATCATGCTAGCGACTTTCTAGTAATGCTAAAATCATGCTAGTGACTTGCTAATCATGCTAAAATCATGCTAGCGACTTGCTTGTCATGCTAAAATCATGCTAGCGATTTGTTAAAATCATGCTAGTGACTTGCTAGTCATGCTAAAATCATGCTAGCGACTTGCTAATCATGTTAAAATCATGCTAGCGACTTGCTTGTCATGCTAAAATCATGCTACTGACTTGCTAATCATGTTAAAATCATGCTAGCGATTTGCTTGTCATGCTAAAATCATGCTACCGACTTGCTAATCATGCTAAAATCATGCTAGCGACTTGCTAGTCATGCTAAAATCATGCTAGTGACTTGCTAGTCGTGCTAGGATCATGCTAGTAACTTGTTAGTCATGCTAGTATCATCCTAAAATCATGCTAGCGATTTGCTTGTCATGCTAAAATCATGCTACCGACTTGCTAGTCATGCTAAAATCATGCTAGCGACTTGCTAGTCATGCTAAAATCATGCTAGCGACTTGCTAGTCTTGCTAAAATCATGCTAGTGACTTGCTAGTCGTGCTAGGATCATGCTAGTAACTTGTTAGTCATGCTTGTCTATCTATAAATCTATCCATCTATTAATCTGTCTATCTATAAATCTATATCTATTAATCTATCTATCTATTAATCTGTCTATCTATAAATCTATATCTATTAATCTATCTATCTATAAATCTGTCTATCTATAAATCTATATCTATTAATCTATCTATCTATAAATCTGTCTATAAATCTGTCTATAAATCTATCTGTCTATAAATCTATATATCTATTAATCTATCTATAAATCTGTCTATTAATCTGTCTATAAATCTATCTGTCTATAAATCTATCTATCTATAAATCTATCTATAAATCTGTCTATAAATCTATCTATCTATAAATCTGTCTATTAATCTGTCTATAAATCTATCTGTCTATAAATCTATCCATCTATAAATCTGTCTATCCGTTTAAGCTTTAAAACTACTTTAAACTTAAAACTATTTCAGACTGAAAACCTTCAAACTTAAATCTTTTCAAACTTTTTCTATCTTTAAACTTTAAAAACTAATCAAACTGCTTAAAGCTTTCAAAACTTCTTTAAACTTTAAGGCAAAGCTTTCTCAAGCCAACTTAAAGTTTGTCTCGACGAACTTTTTTATCTAGTTATTATGTTGGCTTGGAGAGCCAACATACTGTTATGCTATTTAAACTTATTATTATGTTGGCTTGGAGAGCCAACATACTGTTATGCTATTTAAACTTATTATGTTGGCTTGGAGAGCCAACATACTGTTATGCTATTTAAACTTATTATTATTATTATTATGTTGGCTTAGAGAAGCCAACATATTGTTATGCTATTTAAACTTATTATTATTCAACCTTCTTCTGAGACTAATTTTCTATACGCTACTCCTCCTAGGGCTTTAAGGCTACAAGCCCCAAACTCGGCGGAGCCCTGGGCCCTGGTCACGAAAGTGTTGCTATATCTTTTTGGAATGATCAGACTTACAGTTGATTTAATATTAATTTTTTTACATGGAAAATTTCTATAGGATTTCAATGGGCTGAGAAAAAATGCGCCATCTAGAGGTGCAATACCTCTCCACTGAAGAGGCGGGACTCAAACCTCTTACTTACAGTCACTCTGAAATCGGTGGAAATACAAATAAATACCGCCTTTAAAATTTAAATATTACAGCGATTTAATTGTAAATACCCATTAGAACACATCAACAGCTACATTCAGCTGTGAGCTGTTTTGTGTAAAAGTTAAACCGCTGTCTTTAGAGAGTGTGTTACAGATGAGCTTCACATCTCCGTCTGAGAATTATACATGACTGAACGTCTTTTAAAAGCATTTAAATAAAAACACTCCAGCGATTGTACACAATAAATATAGAATAATATTTTAAAGAACTACATTAGCTGCAAATGAGCTGTTCAATAGGTTTCACTAACGAACATGTTACCGAGCTGTGACTTACTTTCACTTTGACTTCGGTGGAAAATGCATATAAATAACGCCTTTAAAATTACAATATTCCAGCCATTTAATTGTAAATACCCATTAGAACACATCAAGACCTGAATTCAGCTGTTTGAGCGAATTTATTCAAAACCCTAAGCATTTCCTTCACCGCATACAGGTTGCCTTCAACGAGTATACATGGAGACGAAAGACATAATTTGCACGGATTTGACCGCCTTTAACCCTTGTATGGTGTTCGGGTCTGTGGGACCCGTTTTCAGTTTTTTTCAAAAGAAAAATTAAACAATTAATTATTTTTTCAACCTGAAATTCATTGGCTTTGGCTTATTTTCTGTGAAGAACTTAAATCCGAACAAATTTTCAATGACCGCATACTGTACCTCTCCCCATGCATTTACATTACATACAAGGTGTTCGGGTCCACTGGACCCAGGTCTAATAAAAGTGTTGAAAGTTTAGGTCCAGTGTTCCTACACTCTGTCTTCATTCTTTCTGGTGATGCTGTTTTCTACCCCTCCCCTTCCTGCTCCCACACAAAGTTGCAAAATTGTTGAAAATTCAACTATCAACACTGTCTGCTCTTACATTCCCGCACATTTTATCCTCTCTCTTGCGGGAACCGAGCTTTGTTTTCTCATACCCTGTCCCACCTGCAAATTAGGGGCATAATACTATAAATAAGACTTTGCCAGTATGGTTCCTTATCACAACTGATCAAGCTGGCCAAAAGATTATCTGCTGCGAGGGCCTTGCAATTGATTTTGGAAGAGAGAGGAGCTTTTGATGATGATGTCGAGGAAGAGGTTTCAGAATATGAGGATCACATTTCTGAAAATTCATAGTCTGACAGTGACTTTGAAGAAGAGGATGAGGTTGAGCACCATTTAGTAACAAAACGAAGACGAGTACCCCATCAGCAGCCAGCTCCAGGACCAGAGCAAGCCCACCAGGCAGCAAGTGAATAAATATGGATTTCAAAAAATGTCAAAAAAAACGAGAAGCACATTAATTCATCAATGTGATCTAACAAAGGTAAAGGGGAAAAATTAACCATGTTTGCTGTTCATATGGCTTGTAATGGGGATGAAGTAAACATTTGTTGAGTAATTTAACATAAAATTGTTTGATAGTGTTAATTTGGAAAGCCAAAACTCTAGCGGGTCCACCAGACCCATGAACACTGGCTGAGTAACAAAAATACGAACACCACACAAGGGTTAAAATTACAATATTGCAGCGATTTAATTCAGTCCACCCATTAGAAAATATGAACAGCTAAATGCTGTTGTTTGTGAGTATTTTGTTTTCATACAGAGAGCGCTGTGTTCAGCAGTGTAGACATGAGCTCCGAGATGTCCGACTGACAATTATACATGACTGCACGTCTTTTAAAGGCATTTAAATACAAACACTCCAGCGATTGCACACAATAAATATAGAATAATATTTTAAAGAGCTGCATTGGGTGTAAATGAGCTATTTCAAACGTTTCACTAACGAACATCAGATGTATGGCTGCATTATCAGTCTGTCAACAAATACATAATTTGCACGTCTTTTAAAGGCATTTAAATAAAAACACTCCAGCGATTGCACACAATAAATATAGAAGAATATTTTAAAGACCTACATTGGGTGCAAATGACGTTTTTCATAGGCTTAACTAACATGAGATGCACGGCTGCATTTATGTGTCTGTTAACAAAGACATCATTTGCACGTCTTTTAAAGGTATTTTAATACAAACACTCCAGCGATTCAACACAATAATAGTACAGTCATATAATAAAAAGGTTAAATGCTTGCTTATTTCTGCTTTTCGCCTCAACCGCACAGCAACGCGTCGTGGCTTTGAAGCAGGCGCTGCACGAATCTTGTATGGCAAGCCGTTTTAACCTAAAATACATTAATCCACTATGGCAAGCTGTTTTAGCCTAAAATATACTAAGCATTACTTATCATAATCGCATTTTTACTAGCAACAATTCAATTACAGAGCTCTAAGTGTTCTGGGCTGGCCCTTTTGCCCGAAGGCTGCCCGATTTGCTTCTCCAAGCCAACATTTAAAGTTTGTCATCGAACTTTAGCTTCTAGTTATATGTTATTATTCTTATGGTACACGAATTTACAAACGCTACTCCTCCTAGGGCTTGAATGCCACAAGCCCCAAACTTGGCAGATACCTGGGTCCTGCTCTAAAGTTAGTTGCTATATCTTTTTAGACTGATCAGACTTACAGTTGATTTATTATTAATTTTTGAATATGACACATTTCCCAATGAATTACATGGGCTGAGAAAAAATGCGCCCTCTAACAGTAATACCTCTCGACTGAAGAGGCGGGACTCAAACCTCTCACTTACAGTCACTCTGAAATCGGTGGAAATACAAATAAATATCGCCTTAAAAATTTAATTATTACAGCGATTTAACTCTAAATACCCATTAGAACATATCAACAGTTAAATTCAGTGGTTTTATAGTTCTTGTAAAAGAAAAGCTCGCACCCTTCAGCGCTTATACAAGCCGTCAGCACTAGGCTACTCTCTCTGTGCATGTGCTCACAAACAACATAAATTGCACGAATTAGAACGCCTTTAAAATAAATATATTTCAGCGATTTGTTTGTAAATACTCATTAGAACACATCAACAAATCAGCCTTTTGTGATCTGTTTTATTTCAAAGTTAAAGCACTGTCTTCAGCAAATGTGTTACACAGACGAGCTTTCACGGCTCGGAGCTAACTTACCCGACTGAGAATAATACATGACTGAACGTCTTTTAAAAGCATTTAAATAAAAACACTCCAGCGATCCAACACAATAAATATACAAGAATATTTTAAAGAACTACATTAGCTGCAAATGAGCTATTCAATAGGTTTCACTAACGATCATGTTACCGAGCTGTGACCTATACTTTCACTTTGACTTCGGTGGAAAATGCATATAAATAACGCCTTTAAAATTACAATATTCCAGCCATTTAATTGTAAATACCCATTAGAACACATCAAGACCTGAATTCAGCTGTTTGAGTGAATTTATTGAAACCCCTAAGCATTTCCTTCACCGCGTACAGATTGCTTTCAACGAGTATACATGGAGACGAACGACATAATTTGCACGAATTAGAACGCCTTTAAAATTACAATATTGCAGCGATTTAATTCAGTCCACCCATTAGAAAATATCAACAGCTAAATGCAGTTGTTTGTGAGCATTTTGTTTTCATACAGAGAGCGCTGCGTTCAGCTGTATGTTAGACATGAGCTCCGAGATGTCCGACTGACAATTATACATGACTGCACGTCTTTTAAAGGCATTTAAATACAAACACTCCAGCGATTGCACACAATAAATATAGAAGAATATTTTAAAGACCTACATTGGGTGCAAATGACTTTTTTCATAGGCTTAACTAACATTGGATGCACTGCTATGTCTTCGTCTGCATCATCAAACACATCATTTGCACGTCTTTTAAAGGTATTTAAATACAAACACTCCAGCGATTAAACACAATAATAGTAGAGTAATATATTACACAGCTTAAATGCTTGCTTATTTCTGCTTTTAGGCTCAACCGCACAGCAACGCGTCGTGGGTTTCAAGCATGCGCTGCAAACTTGTTGTATGGCAAGCCGTTTTAACGTAAAATCCACACACGATCCTCTATGTTTTAGCCTAAAATATACTAAGCATTTCTTGTCGTACTGCCATTTTTACTAGCAACAATTCAATCAGAGAGCTCTAAGTGTTCTGGGCTGGCCCTTTTGCCCCAAGGCTGCCCAATTTGGCTCTCCAAGCCAACATTTAAAGTTTGTCATCGAACTTTAGCTTCTAGTTATGTTGGCTTGGAGAGCCAACATACTGTTATGCTATTTAAACTTATTATTATTATTATTATTATATGTTATTATTCTTATGGTACACGAATTTACAAACGCTACTCCTCCTAGGGCTTGAATGCCACAAGCCCCAAACTTGGCAGATACCTGGGTCCTGCTCTAAAGTTAGTTGCTATATCTTTTTAGACTGATCAGACTTACAGTTGATTTATTATTAATTTTTGAATATGACACATTTCCCAATGAATTACATGGGCTGAGAAAAAATGCGCCCTCTAACAGTAATACCTCTCGACTGAAGAGGCGGGACTCAAACCTCTCACTTACAGTCACTCTGAAATCGGTGGAAATACAAATAAATATCGCCTTAAAAATTTAATTATTACAGCGATTTAACTCTAAATACCCATTAGAACATATCAACAGTTAAATTCAGTGGTTTTATAGTTCTTGTAAAAGAAAAGCTCGCACCCTTCAGCGCTTATACAAGCCGTCAGCACTAGGCTACTCTCTCTGTGCATGTGCTCACAAACAACATAAATTGCACGAATTAGAACGCCTTTAAAATAAATATATTTCAGCGATTTGTTTGTAAATACTCATTAGAACACATCAACAAATCAGCCTTTTGTGATCTGTTTTATTTCAAAGTTAAAGCACTGTCTTCAGCAAATGTGTTACACAGACGAGCTTTCACGGCTCGGAGCTAACTTACCCGACTGAGAATAATACATGACTGAACGTCTTTTAAAAGCATTTAAATAAAAACACTCCAGCGATCCAACACAATAAATATACAAGAATATTTTAAAGAACTACATTAGCTGCAAATGAGCTATTCAATAGGTTTCACTAACGATCATGTTACCGAGCTGTGACACCGCGGTCAAGTGAGCCGCCATCTGCGAAGACCCAGTCAAGTCAGCCGCCACCTGGATTCTGCTGCACGTTTATTTGTGGTATTACGGTACGGATACTCGAAGCGGACAAAAAGCTGAGGAATATCTATATTTCAGCGGTTAATATCAAATGTGTCCGAAAACAGAGGGAAAATATTTAAAAACATATCAACATTGTACATTATAAAATATATAATTATATTACATTTGAATATATTGAAGTGTGTAGTTTTCTTGAGAAATAAAGTCTGTTAAAAAGCATATTCTACATGCAATATTAAAATTCCTTCAAATAACATGAATGCTTCAATAAATTATTTTTTTCTGAACGACCATGTCTCTGTCTGTGTGAATTTAGCAGAAAATGAATGGCAAACTATGTCACTATGCATTATAGCACTTATGAATTCTTCACATTTATGATTCAAATTCCTTCATATTTGTCACGAAAATCTCTGTTCATACTTCTTCAGAATACTCAAAACTGTGTCTGTGTCAACTTTCATGAGATTTCACTGAAGAATTTAGCAGAAAATGGATGGTAAATTCAGTCACTATGCATTATAATACTGATCAACTCTTCACATTTTTGATTCAAATTCCTTCATAGTTAACAGGATAATTTCTATTCATACTTCTTCAGAATACTCAAAACTGTGTCTGTGTCAACTTTCATGAGATTTCACTGAAGAATTTAGCAGAAAATGAATGGCAAATTCAGTCACTATGCATTATAATACTGATCAACTCTTCACATTTTTGATTCAAATTTCTTCATAGTTAACAGGATAATTTCTATTCATACTTCTTCAGAATACCCAAGACTGTGTCTGTGTCAACTTTCATGAGATTTCACTGAAGAATTCAGCAGAAAATGGATGGTAAATTCAGTCACTATGCATTACAGCACTTGGGAGTTCTTCACATTTTTGATTCAAATTCCTTCATAGTTAACAGGATAATTTCTATTCATACTTCTTCAGAATACCCAAAACTGTGTCTGTGTCAACTTTCATGAGATTTCACTGAAGAATTCAGCAGAAAATGGATGGTAAATTCAGTCACTATGCATTACAGCACTTGGGAGTTCTTCACATTTTTGATTCAAATTTCTTCATAGTTAACAGGATAATTTCTATTCATACTTCTTCAGAATACTCAAAACTGTGTCTGTGTCAACTTTCATGAGATTTCACTGAAGAATTTAGCAGAAAATGGATGGTAAATTCAGTCACTGTGCATTACAGCACTTGGGAGTTCTTCACATTTATGATTCAAATTTCTTCATAGTTAACAGGATAATTTCTATTCATACTTCTTCAGAATACTCAAAACTGTGTCTGTGTCAACTTTCATGAGATTTCACTGAAGAATTCAGCAGAAAATGAATGGCAAATTCAGTCACTATGCATTACAGCACTTGGGAGTTCTTCACATTTTTGATTCAAATTCCTTCATAGTTAACAGGATAATTTCTATTCATACTTCTTCAGAATACCCAAAACTGTCTGTGTCAACTTTCATGAGATTTCACTGAAGAATTCAGCAGAAAATGGATGGTAAATTCAGTCACTATGCATTACAGCACTTGGGAGTTCTTCACATTTTTGATTAAAATTCCTTCATAGTTAACAGGATAATTTCTATTCATACTTCTTCAGAATACTCAAAACTGTGTCTGTGTCAACTTTCATGAGATTTCACTGAAGAATTCAGCAGAAAATGGATGGTAAATTCAGTCACTATGCATTACAGCACTTGGGAGTTCTTCACATTTATGATTCAAATTCCTTCATAGTTAACAGGATAATTTCTATTCATACTTCTTCAGAATACTCAAAACTGTGTCTGTGTCAACTTTCATGAGATTTCACTGAAGAATTCAGCAGAAAATGGATGGTAAATTCAGTCACTATGCATTATAATACTGATCAACTCTTCACATTTTTGATTAAAATTCCTTCATAGTTAACAGGATAATTTCTATTCATACTTCTTCAGAATACCCAAAACTGTGTCTGTGTCAACTTTCATGAGATTTCACTGAAGAATTCAGCAGAAAATGGATGGTAAATTCAGTCACTATGCATTACAGCACTTGGGAGTTCTTCACATTTTTGATTCAAATTTCTTCATAGTTAACAGGATAATTTCTATTCATACTTCTTCAGAATACTCAAAACTGTGTCTGTGTCAACTTTCATGAGATTTCACTGTAGAATTCAGCAGAAAATGGATGGTAAATTCAGTCACTATGCATTACAGCACTTGGGAATTCTTCACATTTTTGATTCAAATTTCTTCATAGTTAACAGGATAATTTCTATTCATACTTCTTCAGAATACTCAAAACTGTGTCTGTGTCAACTTTCATGAGATTTCACTGTAGAATTCAGCAGAAAATGGATGGTAAATTCAGTCACTATGCATTACAGCACTTGGGAATTCTTCACATTTTTGATTCAAATTTCTTCATAGTTAACAGGATAATTTCTATTCATACTTCTTCAGAATACTCAAAACTGTGTCTGTGTCAACTTTCATGAGATTTCACTGAAGAATTCAGCAGAAAATGGATGGTAAATTCAGTCACTATGCATTATAATACTGATCAACTCTTCACATTTTTGATTCAAATTCCTTCATAGTTAACAGGATAATTTCTATTCATACTTCTTCAGAATACTCAAGACTGTGTCTGTGTCAACTTTCATGAGATTTCACTGAAGAATTCAGCAGAAAATGGATGGTAAATTCAGTCACTATGCATTACAGCACTTGGGAGTTCTTCACATTTTTGATTCAAATTTCTTCATAGTTAACAGGATAATTTCTATTCATACTTCTTCAGAATACTCAGAACTGTGTCTGTGTCAACTTTCATGAGATTTCACTGAAGAATTCAGCAGAAAATGGATGGTAAATTCAGTCACTATGCATTATAATACTGATCAACTCTTCACATTTTTGATTCAAATTCCTTCATAGTTAGCAGGATAATTTCTATTCATACTTCTTCAGAATACTCAACACTGTGTCTGTGTCAACTTTCATGAGATTTCACTGAAGAATTCAGCAGAAAATGGATGGTAAATTCAGTCACTATGCATTACAGCACTTGGGAGTTCTTCACATTTTTGATTCAAATTTCTTCATAGTTAACAGGATAATTTCTATTCATACTTCTTCAGAATACCCAAGACTGTGTCTGTGTCAACTTTCATGAGATTTCACTGTAGAATTTAGCAGAAAATGGATGGTAAATTCAGTCACTATGCATTACAGCACTTGGGAGTTCTTCACATTTTTGATTCAAATTTCTTCATAGTTAACAGGATAATTTCTATTCATACTTCTTCAGAATACTCAGAACTGTGTCTGTGTCAACTTTCATGAGATTTCACTGAAGAATTCAGCAGAAAATGGATGGTAAATTCAGTCACTATGCATTATAATACTGATCAACTCTTCACATTTTTGATTCAAATTCCTTCATAGTTAGCAGGATAATTTCTATTCATACTTCTTCAGAATACTCAAAACTGTGTCTGTGTCAACTTTCATGAGATTTCACTGAAGAATTCAGCAGAAAATGGATGGTAAATTCAGTCACTATGCATTACAGCACTTGGGAGTTCTTCACATTTTTGATTCAAATTTCTTCATAGTTAACAGGATAATTTCTATTCATACTTCTTCAGAATACCCAAGACTGTGTCTGTGTCAACTTTCATGAGATTTCACTGAAGAATTCAGCAGAAAATGGATGGTAAATTCAGTCACTATGCATTATAATACTGATCAACTCTTCACATTTTTGATTCAAATTCCTTCATAGTTAGCAGGATAATTTCTATTCATACTTCTTCAGAATACCCAAGACTGTGTCTGTGTCAACTTTCATGAGATTTCACTGTAGAATTTAGCAGAAAATGGATGGTAAATTCAGTCACTATGCATTATAATACTGATCAACTCTTCACATTTATGATTCAAATTCCTTCATAGTTACATAGTTATTTGATTGTTCTTTATTTGTGTGCAAAATATATGATTTAGGCCGCACATAATTACACACATGGAATGCAGTGTATATCATTAGATTGAATAAAGTAAATTGCATAAATACCTAAAGTTTTGGCCAGCAGCTTCTGAATCTGCAGAATGCTTTGAAACGATTTGTATCACAACTTTTTACAATCTTGACAAAAACATAATTGGAAAGGTCTGAGTCTCAGGATTGCATACAGTATTTGGTGGTTATTTTGTGATAGACTGAACATTTTCTGAAAAATTTTGACTTTTGTTACAGAAAACTGCATACATTTTTTTTTTTTTTTGGCATTTGGATAGCACCCGTGTCTGTTTGTGGTATAACGCCCTAAACAAACTTTCACAGGAACCTTAATTTTTTCCCTATCAACTTAAAATTTGGAACATAACTTATTTAGATATGAGGCTACAATTTGATATCAAATAGGATAAAACCTGTTATGTAAAATATATTTTTATATAAAATATAATAAAAATTGTACAGTGCATTTTATTTACAGTAATTTTAATAATTTATAGTTTTTTGTTTGTTTGTTTGTTTTTTTGTTGAAAAAAATCCACTTCTGCAATAATCTGCTGATTGTCTTCTTTAAAAAAAGACCAACCTTCCATCTGTATTCCAAAGTGTTCATGAATTACAACAGTTGAAGAGTGGATAGTGCACGTTCATGCCTATTTTAAAAAATGGGGGTGACAGTTAAGGGGTTAAAGGATCCATCAAATACACACTGCTTTCTGCTGCATTAGTTTACTGTAACCAGAAGAAAAATGACATTATTCTACAAAAAGATTTACTTCAACAAAAGAAAAATGGGAATCATGGGACTTCACCTATAAACCAGAAGTTTCCAGTGTACATTTTTTAAAGTTAACAAAGGACACAATGGCTTTGTAGTTGGTAGAGTTAACCTGTAACACATCAAAATTACTTTCATTAAATGATATCAACACAAAAAAATACTTCAGTTAATAAACATTTGTCATTGACATTAATTTTTGTTTTGGATCATCATGTGCATACAGTGAAACTCGTATACGCATCAGCAATTCTCATGCAACAGTCTGTTTATCATGCACTCTTAAAACAGAAAAACAACACAACCTGTCTTATATCTGAACACACTTGTGTGTCAAATTAAAGACAACAAATTTTGTGTTAATTTCAACTCAACCAGTGTGATATTTGTCTTAACACAGGTTGATATTTTTTTTTAAATATATAGCACACTAATGTGTTAAAAAATCTCACAATCTGCATAGATGTGCCATACTTAAAATGAATGCAATACAAAAAATATATTTTTTAATTAAATCTATTAACACTGCTCAGAGTGTATTTGGTCCCACAATACATGCTAAATGAACACTGAAGCAGAGATTAACTTAATGAGAATGCTAACAAGCAGAAGTAATGAAGGAAAGAGAAACAGAAAAAAAGAAAAAGAGACAAACAGAAACACAACTACAACAGACTCAGATGAAATGAACTGAAATAAAACACAATACATCTCTGAAGATCTCAGCAAAGGAGGATTAAACAGCTCCACAAACAGCAGCACCAGCTTCACTCATTACTGACCAGATTGACTGAGTTATTACTGAGAACAGAGGTTTAGATGTTGAAATTTTCATTTGAACTTAACATTCATGTGATCAGTGTTTGCTTTAGTTGTGTTCTTGATCCTTTACTTTTTTAGCGATAACTTATGTTCTTTTGGTTGCTGAATATATGTGTTTGCAAAACACATTTGTTATAGCAAAATAATCCAGAAGAAAACATGATTACCTGGTTGATGATAAGTTATTGTAACTTATTGGTCTTATCTAAAGACTAGAACTGTGGTTATTAACATTAACTATGTTATATGAATTTATGTTGATGAGACTTTTGTAAAGATAATTTGACTGATTTTAAAAACACTTTGCTCAGATTTAGAAAATCTGAGATGTAGATGCAAACATTAATGCATTATAATGCATGATCGAATTTGCCATTCATTTTCTGCTAAATTCTTCAGTGAAATCTCATGAAAGTTGACACAGACACAGTCTTGGGTATTCTGAAGAAGTATGAATAGAAATTATCCTGTTAACTATGAAGGAATTTGAATCAAAAATGTGAAGAACTCCCAAGTGCTGTAATGCATAGTGACTGAATTTACCATCCATTTTCTGCTGAATTCTTCAGTGAAATCTCATGAAAGTTGACACAGACACAGTCTTGAGTATTCTGAAGAAGTATGAATAGAAATTATCCTGTTAACTATGAAGGAATTTGAATCAAAAATGTGAAGAACTCCCAAGTGCTGTAATGTATAGTGACTGAATTTACCATCCATTTTCTGCTAAATTCTTCAGTGAAATCTCATGAAAGTTGACACAGACACAGTCTTGAGTATTCTGAAGAAGTATGAATAGAAATTATCCTGTTAACTATGAAGAAATTTGAATCAAAAATGTGAAGAACTCCCAAGTGCTGTAATGCATAGTGACTGAATTTACCATCCATTTTCTGCTGAATTCTTCAGTGAAATCTCATGAAAGTTGACACAGACACAGTCTTGAGTATTCTGAAGAAGTATGAATAGAAATTATCCTGTTAACTATGAAGGAATTTGAATCAAAAATGTGAAGAGTTGATCAGTATTATAATGCATAGTGACTGAATTTACCATCCATTTTCTGCTGAATTCTTCAGTGAAATCTCATGAAAGTTGACACAGACACAGTTTTGAGTATTCTGAAGAAGTATGAATAGAAATTATCCTGTTAACTATGAAGGAATTTGAATCAAAAATGTGAAGAACTCCCAAGTGCTGTAATGCAGACTGAATTTACCATCCATTTTCTGCTGAATTCTTCAGTGAAATCTCATGAAAGTTGACACAGACACAGTTTTGAGTATTCTGAAGAAGTATGAATAGAAATTATCCTGTTAACTATGAAGAAATTTGAATCAAAAATGTGAAGAATTCCCAAGTGCTGTAATGCATAGTGACTGAATTTACCATCCATTTTCTGCTAAATTCTACAGTGAAATCTCATGAAAGTTGACACAGACACAGTTTTGAGTATTCTGAAGAAGTATGAATAGAAATTATCCTGTTAACTATGAAGGAATTTGAATCAAAAATGTGAAGAGTTGATCAGTATTATAATGCATAGTGACTGAATTTACCATCCATTTTCTGCTGAATTCTTCAGTAAAATCTCATGAAAGTTGACACAGACACAGTTTTGGGTATTCTGAAGAAGTATGAATAGAAATTATCCTGTTAACTATGAAGAAATTTGAATCATAAATGTGAAGAGTTGATCAGTATTATAATGCATAGTGACTGAATTTACCATCCATTTTCTGCTGAATTCTTCAGTGAAATCTCATGAAAGTTGACACAGACACAGTTTTGGGTATTCTGAAGAAGTATGAATAGAAATTATCCTGTTAACTATGAAGGAATTTGAATCAAAAATGTGAAGAACTCCCAAGTGCTGTAATGCATAGTGACTGAATTTACCATCCATTTTCTGCTGAATTCTTCAGTGAAATCTCATGAAAGTTGACACAGACACAGTTTTGAGTATTCTGAAGAAGTATGAATAGAAATTATCCTGTTAACTATGAAGAAATTTGAATCAAAAATGTGAAGAATTCCCAAGTGCTGTAATGCATAGTGACTGAATTTACCATCCATTTTCTGCTGAATTCTACAGTGAAATCTCATGAAAGTTGACACAGACACAGTTTTGAGTATTCTGAAGAAGTATGAATAGAAATTATCCTGTTAACTATGAAGAAATTTGAATCAAAAATGTGAAGAACTCCCAAGTGCTGTAATGCATAGTGACTGAATTTACCATCCATTTTCTGCTAAATTCTTCAGTGAAATCTCATGAAAGTTGACACAGACACAGTTTTGAGTATTCTGAAGAAGTATGAATAGAAATTATCCTGTTAACTATGAAGAAATTTGAATCATAAATGTGAAGAACTCCCAAGTGCTGTAATGCAGACTGAATTTACCATCCATTTTCTGCTAAATTCTACAGTGAAATCTCATGAAAGTTGACACAGACACAGTTTTGAGTATTCTGAAGAAGTATGAATAGAAATTATCCTGTTAACTATGAAGGAATTTTAATCAAAAATGTGAAGAGTTGATCAGTATTATAATGCATAGTGACTGAATTTACCATCCATTTTCTGCTGAATTCTTCAGTGAAATCTCATGAAAGTTGACACAGACACAGTTTTGGGTATTCTGAAGAAGTATGAATAGAAATTATCCTGTTAACTATGAAGAAATTTGAATCATAAATGTGAAGAATTCCCAAGTGCTGTAATGCATAGTGACTGAATTTACCATCCATTTTCTGCTAAATTCTTCAGTGAAATCTCATGAAAGTTGACACAGACACAGTTTTGGGTATTCTGAAGAAGTATGAATAGAAATTATCCTGTTAACTATGAAGAAATTTGAATCATAAATGTGAAGAATTCCCAAGTGCTGTAATGCATAGTGACTGAATTTACCATCCATTTTCTGCTAAATTCTACAGTGAAATCTCATGAAAGTTGACACAGACACAGTTTTGAGTATTCTGAAGAAGTATGAATAGAAATTATCCTGTTAACTATGAAGGAATTTGAATCAAAAATGTGAAGAGTTGATCAGTATTATAATGCATAGTGACTGAATTTACCATCCATTTTCTGCTGAATTCTTCAGTGAAATCTCATGAAAGTTGACACAGACACAGTTTTGAGTATTCTGAGGAAGTATGAATAGAAATTATCCTGTTAACTATGAAGGAATTTGAATCATAAATGTGAAGAACTCCCAAGTGCTGTAATGCACAGTGACTGAATTTACCATCCATTTTCTGCTAAATTCTTCAGTGAAATCTCATGAAAGTTGACACAGACACAGTTTTGAGTATTCTGAGGAAGTATGAATAGAAATTATCCTGTTAACTATGAAGGAATTTGAATCAAAAATGTGAAGAGTTGATCAGTATTATAATGCATAGTGACTGAATTTACCATCCATTTTCTGCTAAATTCTTCAGTGAAATCTCATGAAAGTTGACACAGACACAGTTTTGAGTATTCTGAAGAAGTATGAACAGAGATTTTCGTGACAAATATGAAGGAATTTGAATCATAAATGTGAAGAATTCATAAGTGCTATAATGCATAGTGACATAGTTTGCCATTCATTTTCTGCTAAATTCACACAGACAGAGACATGGTCGTTCAGAAAAAAATAATTTATTGAAGCATTCATGTTATTTGAAGGAATTTTAATATTGCATGTAGAATATGCTTTTTAACAGACTTTATTTCTCAAGAAAACTACACACTTCAATATATTCAAATGTAATATAATTATATATTTTATAATGTACAATGTTGATATGTTTTTAAATATTTTCCCTCTGTTTTCGGACACATTTGATATTAACCGCTGAAATATAGATATTCCTCAGCTTTTTGTCCGCTTCGAGTATCCGTACCGTAATACCACAAATAAACGTGCAGCAGAATCCAGGTGGCGGCTGACTTGACTGGGTCTTCGCAGATGGCGGCTCACTTGACCGCGGTAGCTGTGACCTATACTTTCACTTTGACTTCGGTGGAAAATGCATATAAATAACGCCTTTAAAATTACAATATTCCAGCCATTTAATTGTAAATACCCATTAGAACACATCAAGACCTAAATTCAGCTGTTTGAGTGAATTTATTGAAACCCCTAAGCATTTCCTTCACCGCGTACAGATTGCTTTCAACGAGTTTACATGGAGACGAACGACATAATTTGCACGAATTAGAACGCCTTTAAAATTACAATATTGCAGCGATTTAATTCAGTCCACCCATTAGAAAATATCAACAGCTTTTCATACAGAGAGCGCTGCGTTCAGCTGTGTGTTAGACATGAGCTCCGAGATGTCCGACTGACAATTATACATGACTGCACGTCTTTTAAAGGCATTTAAATACAAACACTCCAGCGATTGCACACAATAAATATAGAAGAATATTTTAAAGACCTACATTGGGTGCAAATGACTTTTTTCATAGGCTTAACTAACATTGGATGCACTGCTCAGTCTTCGTCTGCATCATCAAACACATCATTTGCACGTCTTTTAAAGGTATTTAAATACAAACACTCCAGCGATTAAACACAATAATAGTAGAGTAATATATTACACAGCTTAAATACTTGCTTATTAATGCTTTTAGGCTCAACCGCACAGCAACGCGTCGTGGGTTTCAAGCATGCGCTGCAAACTTGTTGTATGGCAAGCCGTTTTAACGTAAAATCCACACACGATGCTCTATGTTTTAGCCTAAAATATACTAAGCATTTCTTGTCGTACTGCCATTTTTACTAGCAACAATTCAATCAGAGAGCTCTAAGTGTTCTGGGCTGGCCCTTTTGCCCCAAGGCTGCCCAATTTGGCTCTCCAAGCCAACATTTAAAGTTTGTCATCGAACTTTAGCTTCTAGTTATGTTGGCTTGGAGAGCCAACATACTGTTATGCTATTTAAACGTATTATTATTATTATATGTTATTATTCTTATGACCTAAGAAAATTTCTGACAGCTACTCCTCCGAGGCCTTTGAAGCCACAAGGCCCAAACTTGGCAGAGACCTGGGCCCTTGTCCCGAAAGAGTTGCTATATCTATTTGGACTGATCAGATGTACAGTTGATTTATTATTAATTTTTGAAAATGACATATTTCCCAATGAATTACATGGGCTGAGAAAAAATGCGCCCTCTAGCAGTAATACCTCTCGACTGAAGAGGCGGGACTCAAACCTCTTACTTACAGTCACTCTGAAATCGGTGGAAATACAAATAAATATCACCTTAAAAACTTAATTATTACAGCGATTTAACTCTAAATACCCATTACAACACATCAACAGCTAAATCAGTTTGTGATCTGTTTTATTTCAAAGTTGAAGCACTGTCTTCAGCAAATGTGTTACACAGACGAGCTTCACGGTTCGGAGCTAACTTACCCGACTAAGAATTATACATGACTGAACGTCTTTTAAAAAATAAAAACACTCCAGCGATTGTACACAATAAATATAGAAGAATATTTTAAAGAGCCGCATTGAATGCAAATGACCTGTTTCAAAGGTTTTTAATAACGAACATGAGATGTACGGCTGCATATCCGTCTGTGTCAACAAATGATTCATTTGCACGTCTTTTAAAGGTAATCAAATAAAAAAATTCCAGCGATTGTACACAATAAATATAGAAGAATATTTTAAAGAGCTGCATTGAGTGCAAATGAGCTGTTTCATAGATTTAACTAACATTGGATGCACTGCTCAGTTCTTCGTCTGCATCATCAAAGATATCATGTGCACGTCTTTTAAAGGTATTTAATTACAAACACTCCAGCGATTAAACACAATAAATATAGAATATTTTAAAGAGCTACATTGGGTGTAAATGAGCTATTTCAAACGTTTCTCTAACGAACATCAGATGTATGGCTTTATTATCAGTCTGTCAACAAATACATCATTTGCACGTCTTTTAAAGGCATTTAAATAAAAACACTCCAGCGATTGCACACAATAAATATAGAAGAATATTTTAAAGACCTACATTGGGTGCAAATGACGTTTTTCATAGGCTTAACTAACTAACATGAGATGCACGGCTGCATTTATGTGTCTGTTAACAAAGACATCAAATTTGCACGTCTTTTAAAGGTATTTTAATACAAACACTCCAGCGATTCAACACAATAACAGTACAATCATATAATAAAAAGGTTAAATGCTTGCTTATTTCTGCTTTTCACCTCAACCGCACAGCAACGCGTCGTGGCTTTGAAGCAGGCGCTGCACGAATCTTAAGATATGGCAAGCCGTTTTAACCTAAAATCCACACACAATCCTCTATGGCAAGCTGTTTTAGCCTAAAATATACTAAGCATTTCTTGTCGTACTGCCATTTTTGCTAGCAACAATTCCATTAGAGAGTTCTAAGTGTTCTGGGCTGGCCCTTTTGCCCCAAGGCTGCCCGGTTTGGCTCTCCAAGCCAACATTTAAAGTTTGTCATCGAACTTTAGCTTCTAGTTATTATTATTATTCTTATGACCTACAGAAATTTCTGACAGCTACTCCTCCGAGGCCTTTGAAGCCACAAGGCCCAAACTTGGCAGAGACCTGGGCCCTTGTCCCGAAAGAGTTGCTATATCTATTTGGACTGATCAGATGTACAGTTGATTTATTATTAATTTTTGAATATGACAAATTTCCCAATGAATTACATGGGCTGAGAAAAAATGCGCCCTCTAACAGTAATACCTCTCGACTGAAGAGGCGGGACTCAAACCTCTTACTTACAGTCACTCTGAAATCCGTGGAAATAAAAATAAATATCGCCTTAAAAATGTCATTATTACAGCGATTTAACTCTAAATACCCATTAGAACATATCAACAGCTAAATTCAGTGGTTTGTGAGTAGTTCTAGTAAAAGAAAAGCTCGCACCCTTCAGCGAGTATACAAGCCGTCAGCACGAACTCTCTCTGTATGTGCTCATAAACAACATAAATTGCACGAATTAGAACGCCTTTAAAATAAATATATTTCAGCGATTTATTTGTAAATACCCATTAGAACACATCAACAAATCAGCCTTTTGTGATCTGTTTTATTTCAAAGTTAAAGCACTGTCTTCAGCAAATGTGTTACGACGAGCTTTCACGGCTCGGAGCTAACTCGACTGAGAATTATACATGACTGCACGTCTTTTAAAAGCATTTAAATAAAAACACTCCAGCGATCCAACACAATAAATATACAAGAATATTTTAAAGAACTACATTAGCTGCAAATGAGCTTTTCAATACGTTTCACTAACGAACATGTTACCGAGCTGTGACCTATACTTTCACTTTGACTTCGGTGGAAAATGCATATAAATAACGCCTTTAAAATTACAATATTCCACCCATTTAATTATAAATACCCATTAGAACACATCAAGACCTTAATTCAGCTGTTTGAGCGAATTTATTGAAAACCCTAAGCATTTCCTTCACCGCATACAGGTTGCCTTCAACGAGTATACATGGAGACGAACGACATAATTTGCACGAATTTGACCGCCTTTAAAATTACAATATTGCAGCGATTTAATTCAGTCCACCCATTAGAAAATATCAACAGCTAAATGCAGTTGTTTGTGAGCTTTTTTTTTCATACAGAGAGCGATGTGTTTAGCAGTGTGTTAGACATGAGCTCCGAGATGTCCGACTGACAATTATACATGACTGCACGTCTTTTAAAGGCATTTAAATACAAACACTCCAGCGATTGCACACAATAAATATAGAAGAATATTTTAAAGACCTACATTGAGTGCAAATGACTTTTTTTCACAGGCTTAACTAACTAACATTGAATGCACTGCTCAGTCTTCATCTGCATCATCAAAGACATAATTTGCACGTCTTTTAAAGGTATTTAAATACAAACACTCCAGCGATTAAACACAATAATAGTAGAGTAATATATTACACAGCTTAAATGCTTGCTTATTAATGCTTTTAGGCTCAACCGCACAGCAACGCTTTCAAGCACGCGCTGCACACTTGTTGTATGGCAAGCCGTTTTAACCTAAAATACACATAAATCCTCTATGGCAAGCTGTTTTAGCCTAAAATATACTAAGCATTACTTATCCTAATAGCATTTTTACTAGCAACAATTCAATCAGAGAGCTCTAAGTGTTCTGGGCTGGCCCTTTTGCCCGAAGGCTGCCCGGTTTGCTTCTCCAAGCCAACATTTAAAGTTTGTCATCGAACTTTAGCTTCTAGTTATGTTGGCTTGGAGAAGCCAACATATTGTTATGCTATTTAAACTTATTATTATTATTATTATTATTATATTTTATTATTCTTATGAGCTAAAGAAATTTCTGACACCTACTCCTCCGAGGCCTTTGAAGCCACAAGGCCCAAACTTGGCAGAGACCTGGGCCCTGGTCCCGAAAGAGTTGCTATATCTATTTGGACTGATCAGATGTACAGTTGATTTATTATTAATTTTTGAATATGACAAATTTCCCAATGAATTACATGGGCTGAGAAAAAATGCGCCCTCTAACAGTAATACCTCTCGACTGAAGAGGCGGGATTCAAACCTCTTACTTACAGTCACTCTGAAAACGGTGGAAATACAAATAAATACCGCCTTAAAAATTTAAATATTACAGCGATTTAACTCTAAATACCCATTAGAACATATCAACAGCTAAATTCAGTGGTTTGTAAGTAACGTTAGTTCTTGTAAAAGAAAAGCTCGCACCCCTCAGCGAGTATACATGCCGTCAGCACGAACTCTCTCTGTATGTGCACAACATAACTTGCACGAATTAGAACGCCTTTAAAATTAATATATTTCAGCGATTTATTTATAAATACCCATTAGAACACATCAACAAATCAGCCTTTTGTGATCTGTTTTATTTCAAAGTTAAAGCACTGTCTTCAGCAAATGTGTTATACAGACGAGCTTTCAGGCTCGGAGCTAACTTACCCGACTGAAAATTATACATGACTGCACGTCTTTTAAAAGCATTTAAATAAAAACACTCCAGCGATCCAACACAATCAATATACAAGAATATTTTAAAGAACTACATTAGCTGCAAATGAGCTTTTCCGAGCTGTGACTTACTTTCACTTTGAACTCGGTGGAAAATGCATATAAATAATGCCTTTAAAATTACAATATTACAGCCATTTAATTGTAAATACCCATTAGAACACATCAAGACCTGAATTCAGCTGTTTGAGCGAATTTATTGAAAACCCTAAGCATTTCCTTCACCGCATACAGATTGCTTTCAACGAGTATACATGGAGACGAACGACATAATTTGCACGAATTAGAACGTCTTTAAAATTACAATATTGCAGCGATTTAATTCAGTCCACCCATTAGAAAATATCAACAGCTAAATGCAGTTGTTTGTGAGCATTTTGTTTTCATACAGAGAGCGCTGCGTTCAGCAGTGTGTTACATGAGCTCCGAGATGTCCGACTGAGAATTATACATGACTGCACGTCTTTTAAAGGCATTTAAATAAAAACACTCCAGCGATTCAACACAATAAATATAGAAGAATATTTTAAAGACCTGCATTGGGTGCAAATTACTTTTTTCATAGGCTTAACTAACTAACATGAGATGCACTGCTCAGTCTTCATCTGCATCATCAAAGACATCATTTGCACGTCTTTTAAAGGTATTTAAATACAAACACTCCAGCGATTAAACACAATAATTGTAGAGTAATATATTACACAGCTTAAATGCTTGCTTATTAATGCTTTTAGGCTCAACCGCACAGCAACGCTTTCAAGCACGCGCTGCACACTTGTTGTATGGCAAGCCGTTTTAACCTAAAATACACATAAATCCACTATGGCAAGCTGTTTTAACCTAAAATATACTAAGCATTACTTATCGTAATAGCATTTTTACTAGCAACAATTCATTCAGAGAGCTCTAAGTGTTCTGGGCTGGACCTTTTGCCCGAAGGCTGCCCGGTTTGCTTCTCCAAGCCAACATTTAAAGTTTGTCATCGAACTTTAGCTTCTAGTTAAGTTGGCTTGAGAAAGCCAACTTACTGATATTCTATTTAAACTTATTATTATTATTATTCTTCTTCTGAGACAAAAAAATTCTGACTGCTACTCCTCCTAGAGCTTTAACTCTACAAACTCCAAACTCAGCCCAGATCTTCATACTGGTCTAACTCGAGTTGCTATATCTTTTCTAACTGATCGGACTTACGGTTTTCCTAAAAATGCTGATTAAAATTGGGAAAAAATCTAATTGATTTACATTGACGGAATGTTCAAATGAGCCAAGACTTTTCAAACTCCAACTGTCAAAATTCAAATTTAAACTGCCAGAATCCTTTGAGACTCAATCAGGCTTCTCTTCTATGTACTATTTCTAATCCATTCAAACTCATCTATCTATCTATAAATCTATCTATCTATAAATCTATCTATCTATTAATCTATCTATCTATCTATCTATCTATCTATCTATCTATCTATCTATCTATCTATCTATCTATCTATATCTATCTATCTATCTATCTATCTATTAATCTATCTTTCTATTAATCTATCTATCTATAAATCTGTCTATTAATCTATCTATCTATTAATCTGTCTATCTATTAATCTATCTATCTATTAATCTATCTATCTATAAATCTGTCTATAAATCTATCTATCTATCTATCTATCTATCTATCTATCTATCTATCTATCTATCTATCTATCTATCTATCTATCTATCTATCTATCTATCTATAAATCTATCTGTAAATCTATCTATCTATTAATCTATCTATCTATAAATCTATCCATCTATTAATCTGTCTATCTATAAATCTGTCTATAAATCTATCCATCTATTTATCTATCAGTCTGTCTATCTATAAATATGTCTATAAATCTATCCATCTATTTATCTATCAGTCTGTCTATCTATAAATATGTCTATAAATCTATCCATCTATTAATCTGTCTATCTATAAATCTATATCTATTAATCTGTCTATCTATAAATCTATATCTATTAATATGTCTATCTATAAATCTATATCTATTAATCTGTCTATCTATAAATCTATATATCTATAAATCTGTCTATCTCTCCATCTAAATCATGCTAACAATATGCTAATCATGTTAAAATCATGGTAGCGACTTCCTAGTCATGCTAAAATCATGCTAGCGACTTGCTAATCATGTTAAAATCATGCTAGCGACTTGCTAGTCTTGCTAAAATCATGTTAGCGACTTGCTAGTAATGCTAAAATCATGCTAGTGACTTGCTAGTAATGCTAAAATCATGCTAGCGACTTGCTAGTCATGCTAAAATCATGCTAGCGACTTGCTAGTCATGCTAAAATCATGCTAGTGACTTGCTAGTCGTGCTAGGATCATACTAGTAACTTGTTAGTCATGCTTGTCTATCTATAAATCTATCCATCTATTAATCTGTCTATCTATAAATCTATCTATTAATCTATCTATCTATAAATCTGTCTATCTATAAATCTATCCATCTATTAATCTGTCTATCTATAAATCTATCTATTAATCTATCTATCTATAAATCTGTCTATCTATAAATCTATATCTATTAATCTATCTATCTATAAATCTGTCTATCTATAAATCTATATCTATTAATCTATCTATCTATAAATCTGTCTATAAATCTATCTGTCTATAAATCTATATATCTATTAATCTATCTATAAATCTGTCTATTAATCTGTCTATAAATCTATCTATCTATAAATCTATCTATAAATCTGTCTATAAATCTATCTATCTATAAATCTGTCTATTAATCTGTCTATAAATCTATCTGTCTATAAATCTGTCTATCCGTTTAAGCTTTAAAACTACTATAAACTTAAAACTGTTTCAGACTGAAAACCTTCAAACTTAAATCTTTTCAAACTTTTTCTATCTTTAAACTTTAAAAACTAATCAAACTGCTTAAAGCTTTCAAAACTTCTTTAAACTTTAAGGCAAAGCTTTCTCAAGCCAACTTAAAGTTTGTCTCGACGAACTTTTTTATCTAGTTATGTTGGCTTGGAGAGCCAACATACTGTTATGCTATTTAAACTTATTATGTTGGCTTGGAGAGCCAACATACTGTTATGCTATTTAAACTTATTATTATTATTATATTTTATTATTCTTATGACCTAAGAAAATTTCTGACAGCTACTCCTCCGAGGCCTTTGAAGCCACAAGGCCCAAACTTGGCAGAGAGCTGGGCCCTTGTCCCGAAAGAGTTGCTATATCTATTTGGACTGATCAGATGTACAATTGATTTATTATTAATTTTTGAATATGACAAATTTCCCAATGAATTACATGGGCTGAGAAAAAATGCGCCCTCTAACAGTAATACCTCTCGAATGAAGAGGCGGGACTCAAACCTCTTACTTACAGTCACTCTGAAATCGGTGGAAATACAAATAAATATAGCCTTAAAAATGTAATTATTACAGCGATTTAACTCTAAATACCCATTAGAACATATCAACCCTTGTCAAAAAATCCCATAGGATTCCAATAGGATTTCTCTACAGGATTCCAGTTAGAATTTCTATCATATTTTGGAACCGTTCCTAAAGGATTCCATTAGGAATTATCTTATAGGATTTTCTTATAGGACAAGACATAAATATCCTGTAGGATAATTTCTACAGGATTTTAATGGGATTTATTTTAAAGCATCTTTCAAGAATTTTGAAGAATCCTAACGGTACGCTTTTTTAATTGTTTATATTAGTTTAGTGTCTTGCAGTTTACTTTAACTCACCTTAATATACATTCCAATAGGAATCCTCTACAAATCCTAAAGGATTCCACTAGGAATTCTCTACAGGATTCAAATCAGAATTTCTATCATATTTTGGAACCATTCCTAAAGGATACCATTAGGAATTATTTTATAGGATTTTCCTATAGGACAAGACATAAACATCCTGTAGGATAATTTCTACAGGATTTTAATGGGATCCTGTTTTATTTTAAAGCATCTTTCAAGAAGAATCCTAAGACTATTCCTATTGAAATCCTATAAAAACAGTTCCAACATAAGATCCAGTACAAGTTACTTATCAGAATCCTTTAGGATTTTTTGATAAGCAACATACAATGAACAACGTCTACATCAGGGTGATGTAAACAGCAAACTGCAAGTACTATTTGTTAGTAAAACAAGAACAGTGGAAAAGTTCACCTTTAGATAAAAAAGTTCCCATAAAGACATGAACAAGCATCCAATTTGATCCCATAAAAAATCCTTTAGGAATGATCCTACAGAATATATAAGAATCTTATAAGAATATTCCTATCAAAATCCTATAGGAATGGTTCCAAAATATGATAGAAATTCCAATAAGAATCCTGTACAAAATTCTTATTGGAATCCTTTAGGATTTTTTTGACAAGACATAAATATTCTGTAGGATGGTTTCTATGGGATTTTTATGGGATCAAATTGGATGCCTGTTCTTTTTGTAATCTAAAGTGCACTTTTCCACTGTTTTTGTTTTACTATCAAATAGTATTTGCAGTTTGCTGTTTACATCACCTTGTTCAATAACATTGTAAACAACATGTGAGGTGATTTGTGCAGCACACAGCTTTAGTGAAACACACACACACACACACACACACACACACACACACACACACACACACACACACAGTGTGTAGCAATTGTCCTCCAATGCAAATACTGGAGCAGTTCTAGACTTGAGTGAGGGAGGTAACTTAGATATAAAACTTAGAGGACACCAGAAGTTGGAAAGAAAAATAACTCTTTACTGTGACAATAAATAAATAAATAACATAACAAAAGGTTAAACAGTCTTTTCTAAATTAGTAGTAGTTTAATTCAGCAAATCCTGGGCTGAATGATTAAGTTAATAATAGTTAGGATTAAATCTAAATCTTAATGTCTTTTTTTCTGTAGTAACCCTTTTTTCTTCACAAGAAAAATAACAACTTTGTTGTTCTCAAGACAAAGCAAATACACATCACAACATTATTTCCTTCATTTTTATTAAAATATTTGAAAAGGGAGAAATTAAGACTGCTGTCTTTTATAGTATTCACTATCCAAATCACACATTGGTGGATGGAGTTAGTGTTAATAGTCTTCGCCAACAACGTGTGCTATTTGCACTTAAAGTATAGTGACGCTACAAAGCCGTAAAGCACAACATTAATTAAAACAGCTACAAATGGTGGCAGAACAGTCACTACTCCAATGTCTTATACAATGAAAATTAGTAGCATAAACATATGTGACTATCATAACTAATACCACAGATTCATAGCTTTTGACACATAGCTGCAGACTCCTGTGCTAATCAGCAGATACAATCAAACACGAGCTCAACAACTCACCAAGATCACCAAATATTGTTGGTTTAGGATGCAGACCAGATAAATGTTACTATTTCGTCATTTTTGGCGTATTTGAAATCAAAGTTTGACAAGTTAAACACCGTTAATCACTCGCTGCTTTTCCTCTTCGACCGTTATTTTCAAATGATGAGCGCTACAGTTGCAGGCGCGCTACATTCGGATTTCTTAAAGGGGCCGCGTCAGGACAATACCGTATGTAGATGTTCCTATTTCTATGAATTCTTAATCACATGTAATACATTTAACTCATTCGAACATTATGAAATATCATATATATTATCTTTGCCTTTCTTTAATATTATAAATTTCAATAAATACATATTATGTGTTTATATTTGTGTGTATTCATATAGGCTGCAATTTATTGTGGGTTACAGGTGCACACAAACATGCAGTGTTACTCTAAAAAAGTAAAATTAAAAAAGTAATTAATCAACAGAATCAACTAAGATCATACAAGACAAAGTGAAATTTCGTTTAAAAATGACAATGCCCATTAAGTTTCTATGAATCAATAAAATACAGGACAAAGTGGAATCCCATTAAATAAAACACTGTCCAATAAGATTCTAAAAATCAAGGAAAATCCTACAGGACAAAGTGAAGTTCTACCAAAATAAATCGTAATGTTTAATAGGATTCTAAGAATCCAATAAAACCCTACAGGACAAAGTGAAATTCCATTAAAATAAATTGCAATGTCCAATAGGATTCTAAAAATCCACTAAAATCCTACAGGACAAAGTGAAATTCCATTAAAATAAATCGTAATGTCCAATAGGATTCTAAAAATCCACTAAAATCCTACAGGACAAAGTGAAATTCCATTAAAATAAATCGTAATGTCCAATAGGATTCTAAAAATCCACTAAAATCCTACAGGACAAAGTGAAATTCCATAAAAATAAATCGTAATGTCCAATAGGATTCTAAAAATCCACTAAAATCCTACAGGACAAAGTGAAATTCCATTAAAATAAATCGTAATGTCCAATAGGATTCTAAAAATCCACTAAAATCCTACAGGACAAAGTGAAATTCCATAAAAATAAATCGTAATGTCCAATAGGATTCTAAAAATCCACTAAAATCCTACAGGACAAAGTGAAATTCCATTAAAATAAATCGTAATGTCCAATAGGATTCTAAAAATCCACTAAAATCCTACAGGACAAAGTGAAATTCCATTAAAATAAATCGTAATGTCCAATAGGATTCTAAAAATTCACTAAAATCCTACAGGACAAAGTGAAATTCCATTAAAATAAATCGTAATGTCCAATAGGATTCTAAAAATCCACTAAAATCCTACAGGACAAAGTGAAATTCCATTAAAATAAATCGCAATGTCCAATAGGATTCTAAAAATCCACTAAAATCCTACAGGACAAAGTGAAATTCCATAAAAATAAATCGTAAAGTCCAATAGGATTCTAAGAATCCACTAAGATCCTAAAGGATAAACTGAAATTCCAATAGGATTTTTTGACAAGGGAACAGCTAAATTCAGTGGTTTGTGAGTAGTTCTTGTAAAAGAAAAGCTCGCACCCTTCAGCGCTTATACAAGCCGTCAGCACTAGGCTACTCTCTCTCTACATGTGCTCACAAATAACATAAATTGCACGAATTAGAACGCCTTTAAAATAAATATATTTCAGCGATTTGTTTGTAAATACCCTTTAGAACACATCAACAAATCAGCCTTTTGTGATCTGTTTTATTTCAAAGTTAAAGCACTGTCTTCAGCAAATGTGTTATACAGACGAGCTTTCAAGGCTCGGAGTTAACTTACCCGACTGAGAATTATGACTGAACGTCTTTTAAAAGCATTTAAATAAAAACACTCCAGCGATCCAACACAATAAATATACAAGAATATTTTAAAGAACTACATTAGCTGCAAATGAGCTATTCAATAGGTTTCACTAACGAACATGTTACCGAGCTGTGACTTACTTTCACTTTGACTTCGGTGGAAAATGCATATAAATAACGCCTTTAAAATTACAATATTCCAGCCATTTAATTGTAAATACCCATTAGAACACATCAAGACCTGAATTCAGCTGTTTGAGCGAATTTATTGAAACCCCTAAGTAGGGCTGGGCCGATAAACGATATCATATCGAATCGCGATAAAATTTATGTTAATAACGATGATAGGCTCTAGACATTTTTTGCTCGATATGGATTAATCTAAGAGCCAATCACACAGTAGAAATATGCGACAACAGCCAATCAGCGTACAGCGTGCGTGTGCACGTCAAAGTACAAAGTTCATTTCCTACCGCACATTGCGAAGCAAACTTAACACCAGGATGACAAAAAAAAAGAGAGAGGAAGCAGCGACGAAAGTGAAACTAACTTCGAGTTAGTATCCAAAGATGTTGAAATTGTCGACAAAAAAGGTAGCACGAATTCCGTTATATAAGTGGTTTGGCTACCTGAAAAGTGACTCTTAGCTCAGCTGAGAGTTTGGCGCAATTGTTAAAACTGAAACCGAAAGCAAAAAACGCACGCGCATTCAAAAGCAATTTTAATCCCCCCCAATGCACGCAAATTAGGCTACATGACATATCTACACTGTAAAACCCGATAAGTTCAGAGTACTCAAAACTTTTGTGGAAACCGATTACCTAAGATTTTTTAAGTAAACATACTTAAAAATTACAATTACACTAAACTTAAATATTTTTCTTTCCTTTTTAAAAATTTTTGAGTACCCTGTACTAAAAACTTAAGTGTAGCATGTGTAAAGTTGATATGTTTTCAATACTTATTGTTTTTATTTAAATACCACTTAAAATATTTTATTCAAGAAATACACTTCTGAATAACTCATAGCCTGATAAATATTTTAGTTCAAAATACTAAAAAGCAGCACACACAGAACTGTTGACATAATTAAAGGGTTTTTATTTACTATTACATTCTTTGTCTATTTTGTACAACTGTTTATATAAATCTCTGTAAACATGTAACAACAAATCAAATTAGAAACTGTTAAAACATTGATTACAATTTTTTTACAGCCATGGCCATAATTTTGCAACATGGCAAATCAAAATAAATAAAGTCAATAAAATAAATAAAGTTCCTTCCTTTAGTGCAGAAGACAACATACTTTAAAAACATGCTTTAAACAAAATTTTCTACAAAAAGTAACACAAGGGCATCAGGAAACTTGGGGATGTCACTCAGCACAAACTCATCTTCCACCACGACAGACAGGACCAGTGTTCTTAGTGACTTCCATCACAAGGGCAAGAGGGGTACCAGTGATGTCTGGCTCATCCGACTTATCCACCTGCAATGCACAAAAAGGGTCCAATAGTAAACATGTCTAGTAATGAATTACATCATCAGAATTTTTTGGTTAATTATTACTTTAATATAGTATGATACTTTAAGGTTGTATCAGCGATTTCAAGCCTAAAACATAAAGTGTCAAATTCAGCTGACCTTTCTTCACGATCCGCTCGCTGCCTGCCTTTTTGGCATATCTCGGACCCTAGGCTGACCAGAGAGACGCTTTTTTTACAGTCGATTTATGGGGCAGGCAGCGAGCGGATCGTGAAGAAAGGTAAGCTGAATTTGACACTTTATGTTTCAGGGCTTGAAATCGCTGATACAACCTTTAACAAGGCAGGCCTTTTCAGTTTACACTAAATTGGCCCAAATTTAAAAACTAGACAAGAATATACATAGAGAATCTGCAAAAATGAATGAAATAAAGTTGAATATACAGTACAGACCAAAAGTTTGGACACACCTTCTCATTCAAAGAGTTTTCTTTATTTTCATGAAACTTTGCTGGAAGTATCACCTGGATCTCTACACATGAACTCAAGCATTGAGAACATTGTTTGTGTACACAGAGTTTACTAAAAAGAAAGGTTTTGAACAACTCACTTTCACTGTTTGAGTGTCGATCTCTGAATGCGAATTATAATTACCATTAGGTAAAAAACATTAAATATATCTTTTTATGTATGAGACTACCTCTTGAAGCTCATCAAGAGAATGCCAAGAGTGTGCAAAGCAGTAATCAAAGCAAAAGGTGGCTACTTTGAAGAATCTAGAATATGACATATTTTCAGTTGTTTCACACTTTTTTGTTATGTACTGTATATAATTCCACATGTGTTAATTCATAGTTTTGATGCCTTCAGTGTGAATCTACAATTTTCATAGTCATGAAAATAAAGAAAACTCTTTGAATGAGAAGGTGTGTCCAAACTTTTGGTCTGTACTGTATATTGTTAATGAAGCAAGGCACTAAAATGGATCCTGTTTTGTGAGTGCAATGAATACTTACATTCCATGTCTTAAAAAACTGTGGGCCATCTTCACATAAGTGTACAGCTAGGGCACGAAGAGCTACAGTGCACTTTATATGTTGATATCATGCACATCCTTGAAAGAAAAGCAAAAATAACAATGAACAAGCAAGCAAAGTTATTCTGGGTTTCGATAATAGAGTTGTAGTCTTTGACTTTAACTCACCTCACGATCATAAATCCTGAGGATGTCACACAGCATCTCCGAGACTTTGCCAGTATGTGACACTTTTTGCCTGTACATATATACATGAAAACAAAAAATAACAGCATTTTAGTTTTCATGATTATAATAGATAAGGTCTGGCAAATGCTACAGAGTCTACCAATGAGGCCAAAGCCAATGCACGTTTCAGTCATTGTTTTGTACCATTTGTAACGTTACATTGCTTTGTAAACTCTGAAAACATGTTATTCTACTTCACCCAGTTCCTAACTTGATCTGTACAAAATTAGATACATATTCAAAGGAGGTTTTTACGTGTGAAGCTACTAAAAAATATCCAAAGTAAACGAAAGTAGAATACTTACCAAGTTCACAGACTCTGCATCCACTTCTTTAGCCTACAAGGCAAAAAATATGTAAATGTTAATACGAGCTTCCCAGTGTCTCTACCATACCTAGTTTTCATAATTCTTATTAACTATTATTTACAATATATTTCTAACTTTGCTAACATTAGCCTTAATGTAGTGGATAAAAGTTACAACTAGCCGCAAGTTCATTAACAGCTGAAGGCAAGCATAAATTCGCATTTTCCAGAACAGATCGCTTAACAAAAACAGAATAAAAAATATGAATTCCCAGACAGCAAGCAGCGTTGGCCCAGATCCGGCTCACATTTGGCCCGCATTGTTTTCACTCAAGCCAGATATGGACCGGATCTGGAACAAAACTATGTTGGTGACTGGGTTCCGCTGACTAACTAATTACAATATTAACGTTACATATAAATCAAATAAGGCAGTGGGTTTAATGGTTAAAAAATGTGCGCGAAGCAGAGCACCCGCAGAGACGCTTGTCGAGCTTTCCAGGTTACCAGTAAAAAGACAACAAAGCCAAACATGAAACACGTTTAAAAGATATACTTGTAGTTATTATGATAAAATAAAAAGCAGATTAAAAAACATTTACTTACAAATCTCCCCACATGCGTCCAGACCTGCACGAGTGTCCGCCATCTTGGTTATGTTTTCTGGTAGCGTCAGTCAGAACGATCGCGTACGTCCTGACGTAAATGACGTCATTGAACGTCACTCCGTATACTTATAAAATATCACTTCAGTAGCAATGTCTACTCAAAAAAGATGAGCAAAGCAAAATTAAAATTGAGTCATTAGTTCAAAAAATGCTATAGTTTTAAGTTCAATAAACTTTGTAACTGATTTTAATTATGGTGTTCTCATCTTTTATAAGTTAGTAGTACTGTTCGGGTTTACAGTGTAGGCTGTTATTAGTATGTAGGCTATGATAGGTTGTGTATGTCTATAGCTCTGTATCATGCTTGAAATATCCGTCTCTATTTGCACTTTGAATATTTAGAGAGTAGCCTGCTTAGAATATGGCTGAATTGTCTGCACTTAATACGATTAAGAAAGAACCGTGTCGTAATTTTTTGTTATTTATACTGTAGATTGTTTCAAAATGCAGTGGTTGCCTCTAATTTAAATAGCTCAACCTATAATAGAGAAAATAAACAATTGTGTTAATAATAATAATAAATAAATAAATAATTGTGTTACAAATTATGTTTTTACAATAATTTTATGTTTACATTTTGTACATTTACTCTCATTTACCATACTCTGTCACAACTTTTATTTTTTAAATTTATTTTAGTAAGTTGTTTTAATTTTTAAGGCCAAATCTGTAATCTGTTTTTGTTAATAAACTATACTTTAAATGTAATTTAATGAACCCTTTCATTTTTGTGGCTTTAGTCATTGTTGGGATACTATTTTAAAGCTGGCAGCATCAACAGCTTATATCGAAATATATATCGTTATCGTTCAATATGGGAAAAAAATTATCGAGATTACATTTTTGCCATATCGCCCAGCCCTACCCCTAAGCATTTCCTTCACCGCGTACAGATTGCTTTCAACGAGTATACATGGAGACGAACGACATAATTTGCACGAATTAGAACGCCTTTAAAATTACAATATTGAAGCGATTTAATTCATTCCACCCATTAGAAAATATCAACAGCTAAATGCAGTTGTTTGGGAGCATTTTGTTTTCATACAGAGAGCGCTGCGTTCAGCAGTGTGTTAGACATGAGCTCCGAGATGTCCGACTGAGAATTATACATGACTGCACGTCTTTTAAAGGCATTTAAATAAAAACACTCCAGCGATTCAACACAATAAATATAGAAGAATATTTTAAAGACCTACATTGGGTGCAAATGACTGTTTTCATAGGCTTAACTAACTAACATGAGATGCACGGCTGCATTTATGTGTCTGTTAACAAAGACATCATTTGCACGTCTTTTAAAGGCATTTTAATACAAACACTCCAGCGATTCAACACAATAATAGTACAGTCATGTAATAAAAAGTTTAAATGCTTGCTTATTTCGGCTTTTCGGCTCAACCGCACGGCAACGCGACGCGGCTTTGAAGCAGGCGCTCATCACATATTCCAGTATGGCAAGCCTAAAATACACATATTAATCCACTATGGCAAGCTGTTTTAGCCTAAAATATACTAAGCATTACTTATAGCATTTTTACTAACAACAATTCAATTACAGAGCTCTAAGTGTTCTGGGCTGGCCCTTTTACACGAAGGCTGCCCAATTTGGCTCTCCAAGCCAACATTTAAAGTTTGTCATCGAACTTTAGCTTCTAGTTATGTTGGCTTGGAGAAGCCAACATATTGTTATGCTATTTAAACTTATTATTATGTTGGCTTGGAGAAGCCAACATATTGTTATGCTATTTAAACTTATTATTATTATTATTAAAATTCTTCTGAGACTAAAATTCTATACGCTACTCCTCCTAGAGCTTTAAGGCTACAAGCCCCAAACTCGGCGGAGCCCTGGGCCCTGGTCACCAAAGTGTTGCTATATCTTTTTGGAATGATCAGACTTACAGTTGATTTAATATTAATTTTTTTACATGAAAAATTTCTATAGGATTTCAATGGGCTGAGAAAAAATGCGCCATCTAGAGGCGCAATACCTCTCGACTGAAGAGGCGGGACTCAAACCTCTTGCTTACAGTCACTCTGAAATCGGTGGAAATACAAATAAATACCGCCTTTTAAAATTAAATATTCCAGCGATTTAATTGTAAATACCCATTAGAACACATCAACAGCTAAATTCAGTGGTTTGTGAGCAGTTCTTGTAAAAGAAATGCTTGCACCCTTCAGCGAGTATACAAGCCGTCAGCACGAACTCTCTCTGTATGTGCTCATAAACAACATAAATTGCACGAATTAGAGTGCCTTTAAAATGTATATATTTCAGCGATTTATTTGTAAATACCCATTAGAACACATCAACAAATCAACCTTTTGTGATCTGTTTTATTTCAAAGTTAAAGCACTGTCTTCAGCAAATATGTTATACAGATGAGCTTTACGGCTCGGAGCTAACTTACCAGACTGAGAATTATACATGACTACTATACATGTCTTTTAAAAGCATTTAAATAAAAACACTCCAGCGATCCAACACAATAAATATACAAGAATATTTTAAAGAACTATATTAGCTGCAAATGAGCTTTTCAGTTTCACTAACGAACATGTTACCGAGCTGTGACTTACTTTCACTTTGAACTCGGTGGAAAATGCATATAAATAACGCCTTTAAAATGACAATATTCCAGCCATTTAATTATAAATACCCATTAGAACACATCAAGACCTGAATTCAGCTGTTTGAACGAATTTATTGAAAACCCGAAGCATTTCCTTCACCGCGTACAGATTGCCTTCAAATGATACATGGAGACGAACGACATAATTTGCACGAATTTGACCGCCTTTAAAATTACAATATTGCAGCGGTTTAATTAAGTCCACCCATTAGAGAATATCAACAGCTAAATGCAGTTGTTCGTGAGTATTTTTTTTTTCATACAGAGAGCGCTGTGTTCAGCAGTGTGTTATGAGCTCCGAGATGTCCGACTGAGAATTATACATGACTGCACGTCTTTTAAAGGCATTTAAATACAAACACTCCAGCGATTCAACACAATATAGAAGAATATTTTAAAGACCTACATTGAGTGCAAATGACTTTTTTCACTGGCTTAACTAACTAACATTGAATGCACTGCTCAGTCTTCATCTGCATCAAAGACATCATTTGCACGTCTTTTAAAGGTATACAAACACTCCAGCGATTAAACACAATAATACAGATCTGGCCATTTAAAATGCGCGCGGGAAGTAAAGTGGTCTCGCGTGACGCCGGTGTATTCCAAAGGAACACGGAAAATACAATGACATAGGAAAGACATGATCAGTAGGGGGCAGTCATGTAACGCACTGGACTGGAGCAGGCTGAAAACATTGCTGCAAACTAAAAGGTACAGTAACCTGGAGGGGACACCTTCGGTTCACTTATGTTTGTCGTGGCCACACAAATGAATTCGTAGGAACGTCATATTACTTTTTGTCATTGCCACGAGATATTAATTCCTGGGAATGTCATATTATGTCGTGGCCACAAGATTATTTTGTCGAGGTAACGACATCCTTATGTTTAATGCATAAACAAACCTGCGTAACCATAACCCAGGATTATCAGAGATAGGTTTATTAATATTTTTTATTTTGAGTTAAGAAAAGTTTTTATTAATTGTTATAGAAATTAATGCAATATTAAGTTATATATTAACAATAGGCAATGCTGTATATGCGAATGTCTGTGCGCGATGTAGACAGCATTCAAAAGTTTATCAAGAATTTATTACATATAAGTACTTCAAATTAAATAGCCCTGCAAGAAACATTTTATGCATCCTTAAGTCTTATCCATTAATTGATCCTTTTTTTCTGTAATAAATGTATTATTCGTTTATATTCAGTATGTCCCCCTTAATTTCGATCTCTTAACATTCCGAATCTAAATGATAAATGCTGACATGCCATGAAAGCTTTGATTATACTATATGGCATATATTCATTTTTAGTCTAATTATAACCTATATAGTGTTTCATTGTCGAGTGAATCATTCACGTTCCATTTGTAAATCGTATGGTCACACACGGGCATTAATACAATCATAAAGTCAAAACTTTATTGGCATAATTGTAGTTCACAATATTTGCTAAATATATGCCAAATAGCATATATAAAGTTATTTAGGTTAAGCGATTCACAATAAAGAAAAAAGTAGATAGCTCTAAATCACTTATTATTTATTCTTATTATAGGTTATTATTATTTCAATACCTGGTTAGGGCTATTTATTTTTAACGCCTGACAATTATGCCAATTACCTTTTGACTTTTTGATTGTATTTATCCCCGTGTGTGACGATACATGATGTTTTCATTTACAAATGAAACTACGTGAATGATTCATTTCTCAGTAAAACAGTTTAATATTTATATAGTCTAGTCTGTTAATTAGACTAAACAAAATAAAATATGTTCAATTCATATTTTATATGTTCAATTCTTTAGTTAAGAGAAGGAATGTAGGCCTATTTTACTGTGTGACGATAAATCATTTCCAAATGAAACTATGTGAATGATTCACTCTTCAGTTATTTGTCTATTAGTTAGACTAAATAAAATACAATATATGTTAAATTTAACCTTTAAACTGCATTCCAGTAAAAAACCCAGTCATAGCACCTTTACAGTATCATTTACATTCAGAATGTTATGTAACGAGATCAAAATGAAGGAAAAAATAACGAATACAAACGAATAATACAAATATAATGGGAAAAAAAGAAGGTCAGTCAATGGACAAGATTGTGGGATGCATGAAATGTTTCTTGCAGGGCTATTTAATTTGAAGTAGGCCAACATGTAATACATGTAAACACTTGTGAAAGCTGTCTACATTGCGCACAGACAGCATTAGCATATACAGCATCGCCTGTATAATTATTTAATATTGTATTAATTTCTATAACAATTAATATAGGCAAACAATTTCTTAACTCAAAACGAAATATCTCAAATAATTCTGGGTTACTAATGTCACGCATGTTGGTTTATTCATTAAACTCGTGGCCACGAGAAATGCATGTTGAGCAAAAATACATTTCACGAAAATAATATAAAGATTACAAAACAAAGAAAACAAATGGAATGAGGGATATGCTTTAAAGTTCACGTAAAAGCCAAATATTAAGCGGCATCCTTCATGTTTTCTTTAATCAGCAAACACTTAACATTTTTGGTATTATATTCACCTTCTGTTTTTATGACAATAAATTTTGAATTTTGAATTCTTATTTTTTTTTTTTTAGAAAAACGTCAGAACACCGGTCTCAAAAGTAGAAGCGAAAGTCTTGTTTCCACCAGCGCGGAATTTTTTTTATTCACCGTAATTGATGGATGTCTAAAACAAAAATAAGGAGAATCCTAAAACATATATATTTCTTAAAATAATAACATCTGAACTTCATACACAACAATACGGCAACGACTTTACAACAGGACACATTGTTTTATTTTAATTTTATTTTTTAGCTTGTACACCAATGGATTTCTGATGTCGGGATATTTCAGACTGCATCTCCACAGCTTAATCACTTTAGTATTAAACATACGGGTCAGGAGGCGGGTCGGGTACAATATTTATTTTTTTTATTCTGCGGTCCGAGTTGCGGGTGGGTTATTTGAAAACGGTCGGGTTCGGGTTGTTTATCCACTGACCCGCGTGTCAGGTTGGACACTAATGTTTTGAAAAAAGTGGAGCGTGTGAGGAAAGCTTTCCCCTTCTCCCTGGCATGCATTTGAATGCTGAATTCGAAATGCAACTGAATGCAGTCGGAATCCGCCCCCAGCACCCCCAAGTCTCCAAATGTTGATTACAACAAGGCAACAGACAGCATTCAACACCCCACCCCACCCCCACTCTGCCATTCATAAACATTTCGCTCTTTATACTGCATGCCGCTTAACGCTGATGCCTCATTAACGGCTACTTTTCAGAAAACTGAAAAAAAAAAAAAAAAAATACACTTCCCTTTGGTTTCCCAGAACAGACTTAAGCCTAGTTCCAGGCTAAAATGATGTAAATCGGAGCTGTTTAAAGATGAAGAAAAAAAAAAAAAAAAAAAAAAAAAAAAAAAACTTACTGATCGTTGGTCGGAGATTCAACCCGCAGTTCGTGACTGGAAGCTGTTAAGAGACAGACTTAACGAACTTCTCCGAAATAGAAGAACTACTTTTCCACTTAAAAAAAAAGAAAAAGAAAAAAAGGTGGAAAAAAATTGCATAACTCACTGGAGCACTTTTGATACTTAACAATTGTTGTATTCGTTGTCAGTCATATAGGCTAAGCTTTATTGTTTTGAAAAGTGAGCCTTCTGTTTATTTGTCTAAATTATTTTCTATATTAGGATATAATACTAGGCTAGTATTTATGGACATTAGGCCAAATCTACATGGGTTTCTTCCCTTTCACTTCAATTAGTTTTTAAGAAAAAAAAAAAAAAAAAAACTGCATGGGCAGTGCGTCATAATAATGTACGGCATCAAAATGTAAGAACAAATCTAAAGACAATAATAATAATAATAATAATAATAATAATAATAATAATAATAATAATAATAATAACAATAATAATAATAAAATTAATTATTAACACTCCTAAAAGTACAGTATAGTGCTCAGATACACTTACGGTAGGTGACCTAACCCTAGTTGATACTTTATTTCAACTTTTCAATTATTTCATTAATTAACTAATAAACAAATGCCTTTCCGATATGATATAAGTGAAAAGGGAGACGATTTCGAAAATGATTTCACCAAAAGGCGGATGCGAACTCGGGTCTCCCGCGTCAAAAACGATATGTTACTCGTATTATCACTTACGCCACTGAAAATGTTGCAGTATAGCCGTCTTTTGTAATATTTGTAAATATGGAGTATTTGCATTGTGTAAAAACATTAAATAAAAGGCACCAGACTACAGAAAATGGCATATACTAAAGTATTTATTTTTCTGGGGGAGGACCCACCCACATTTATTTTGCTTCCGACGCCCATGCTTGATGATGAAGTATAGTCTACAGGATATAACAATAAAGTGCTTTTCCAGTCCCGATTCCACAAGGTTTTATTCCGCATCCACCCGCTCCCGCTATATTAACTATATTATTCGCCCGCTGCCCGCTTAGAATAAATTTCTAAGCACCAAAATCGCAAAAACAAATCAAAATAATAATAGTAATAATACTAATAAATAAATTAATTAATTTTTAACTCTATAAAAACTGTAGTTTATATTTATCCTCTCCATTTCTATTCCTCTCTACTCAAATTAATTGTCAGTGTATCTAAAATTGTGTATCTTAGAAAAAGAAAAAGAGGAACTACCTCTTAAACATGCATATCTTAATTTGATGTTGCTTTAAAACGCTGAAATATATAATGTATTTTATTCTGAAGGTGAAAGTGGTCCAGTTATTTAACTGCCTGCGGCGCCGTCAGGATCACGTTTTTTTCCCCTTTTAATTAAGTGGATACAGCTTACAATACTCGTTCAAGAGTAAGGGATTGCTCAAAACTATGCTATTTTACATATTTCTGTTATTTGTGTACAATCACAACGAAAAAACAGATGTGTATGCTATTTGTAAAAAAAAAAAAATGTAAACAAGATGCTGGTTCAAGGGCGCGTCACAGAAATTGCCTACAATTCTGCATATAGGCTTGCTACTTATTAATTTTATTTTATTTCGTTTTGTTAAATTATTATTCATTAAGAAATTTATATTTCGCATATGGGCATTTTTATTTATTTTACATACAGCTTTTTTGGGTTTTCTCTGTGCATAAGATCTGCGCGTGATGTTCTGATGTTTATGCTGCTTTTTGCTTGTGTACAATTAACCCCTCAAAACGAATTTAACTGTTATTAATGTGTCACAGCCACGTTTCAATTTAAATGTAATTTAACACAATCTTGTCGTTAATAATAACTAAACGCATCGGTTGTCGTTTGGAAAAAAAAAAACAGAAATTAACATTTCTATTTTCAATGCAGTCTAATAAAAGTTCAACAGGAAAAAAATAAAAGAAAATAATAATAAAACTGCTCCTGCTTATGAATAAATTTTTGCTTGATGATGAAGTATCTAAATAGGATATAACAAAGTGCTTTTCCAGTCCCGCTTCCACGAGTTTTTATTCCGCATCCACCCGCTCCGCGCTATATTAACTATATTATTCGCCCGCGGCCCGCTTAGAATAAATTTCTAAGCACCAAAATCGCAAAAATACTGTAGTTTATATTTATCCTTCCCATTTCTATCTGTCTCTACTCAAATTAATTGTCAGTGTATCTAAAATTGTGTATCTTAGAAAAAGAAAAAGACGAACTACCTCTTAAACATGCATATCTTAATTTGATGTTGCTTTAAAACGCTGAAATATAGCCTAATGTATTTTATTCTGAAGGTGAAAGTTGTCGAGTAATTTAACTGCCCGCGGCGCCGTCAGGATCACTTGATTTTTTTCCCCTTAATAAAGTGGATACAGCTTACAATACTCGTTCAAGAGTACGGCATTGCTTAAAACTATGATATTTTACATATTTCTGTTATTTGTGTACAATCACAATAAAAATAAAAAAAAAAACAAAAAAAAAAAACGCGTAGGCTATTTGTAAAAAAAAAAAAAATGGAAACAAGATGCTGGTTTAAGGGCGCATCACAGAAATTGCCTAAAATTCTGCATATAGGCTTGCTACTTATTAATTTGTTAAATTATTATTCATTCAGAAAAGAAAAACATATATTTCTTATGTGGGCCTATTTTATTTATTATTATATATAGGTTTTTTGGGTTTTTCTCTGTGCATAAGCTCTGCACGTGAGGTTCTGATGTTTATGCTGCTTCTTGCTTGTGTATAATTAATCCCTGAAAACGAATTTAGCGGTTTACGTCAGTTGTCGGTTGGAGAAATAAAATAACCGAAATTAACATTTCTGTTTCCGATGCAGTCTAATAAATGTTCGTCAGGAAAACAAAGAAAGAAAACAAAATAACAATACAACTGCACCTGCTTATGAATAGGCTATCTTTTTGCTATTGGTTTGAACCATAATTTCAGGAAAGAGGAATCATTGAACTATTGTACTGGTATTTGTGACCAACGCCCCCTAGAGCTGGCCATGGTGTTTGGCTACAGAATGTTGTTCCTTGCGCCACCTGGTGGATATTATATGAAGTGCAACAACGTTGTAAAAAAATCTAAAAAAGCCGCTGCGGCAGGACGCGTGCCCACGCGTGCCGAATTGCAGGCTGCCGCGTGAAAATAGACGCATTTTTAATGGCCAGATCTGTAGTAGAGTAATATATTACACAGCTTAAATGCTTGCTTATTTCTGCTTTTAGGCTCAACCGCACAGCAACGCTTTCAAGCACGCGCTGCACACTTGTTGTATGGCAAGCCGTTTTAACCTAAAATACACATAAATCCTCTATGGCAAGCTGTTTAGCCTAAAATATACTAAGCATTACTTATCGTAATAGCATTTTTACTAGCAACAATTCAATCAGAGAGCTCTAAGTGTTCTGGGCTGGCCCTTTTGCCAGAAAGGCTGCCCGGTTTGCTTCTCCAAGCCAACATTTAAAGTTTGTCATCGAACTTTAGCTTCTAGTTATTATTATTCTTATGACCTAAAGAAATTTCTGACAGCTACTCCTCCGAGGCCTTTGAAGCCACAAGGCCCAAACTTGGCAGAGATCAGGGCCCTTGTCCCGAAAGATATGCTATATCTATTTGGACTGATCAGACGTACAGTTGATTTATTATTAATTTTTGAATATGACAAATTTCCCAATGAATTACATGGGCTGAGAAAAAATGCGCCCTCTAACAGTAATACCTCTCGACTGAAGAGGCGGGATTCAAACCTCTTACTTACAGTCACTCTGAAAACGGTGGAAATAGAAATAAATACCACCTTAAAAATGTAAATATTACAGCGATTTAACTCTAAATACCCATTAGAACATATCAACAGCTAAATTCAGTGGTTTGTGAGTATTTCTTGTAAAAGAAAAGCTCGCACCCGTCAGCGCTTATACAAGCCGTCAGCATGTACTCTCTCTGTATGTGCTCATAAACAACATACTTTGCACGAATTAGAACGCCTTTAAAATTAATATATTTCAGCGATTTATTTGTAAATACACATTAGAACACATCAACAAATCAGCCTTTTGTGATCTGTTTTATTTCAAAGTTAAAGCACTGTCTTCAGCAAATGTGTTATACAGACGAGCTTTCACGGGTCGGAGCTAACTTACTCGACTGAGAATTATGACTGCACGTCTTTTAAAAGCATTTAAATAAAAACACTCTAGCGATCCAACACAATAAATATAGAAGAATATTTTAAAGAACAACATTAGCTGCAAATGAGCTATTCAGTTTCACTAACGACCATGTTACCGAGCTGTGACCTATACTTTCACTTTGACTTCGGTGGAAAATGCATATAAATAACGCCTTTAAAATTACAATATTCCAGCCATTTAATTGTAAATACCCATTAGAACACATCAAGACCTGAATTCAGCTGTTTGAGCAAATTTATTCAAAACCCTAAGCATTTCCTTCACCGCGTACAGATTGCTTTCAACGAGTATACATGGAGATGAACGACATAATTTGCACGAATTAGAACGCCTTTAAAATTAATATATTGCAGCGATTTAATTCAGTCCACCAATTAGAAAATATCAACAGCTAAATGCAGTTGTTTGTGAGCATTTTGTATTCATACAGAGAGCGATGTGTTTAGCAGTGTGTTAGACAGCTCCGAGATGTCCGACTGACAATTATACATGACTGCACGTCTTTTAAAGGCATTTAAATACAAACACTCCAGCGATTGCACACAATAAATATAGAAGAATATTTTAAAGACCTACATTGAGTGCAAATGACTTTTTTCATAGGCTTAACTAACTAACATGAGATGCACGGCTGCATTTATATGTCTGTTAACAAAGACATCATTTTCACTTCTTTTAAAGGTATTTTAATACAAACACTCCAGCGATTCAACACAATAATAGTACAGTGATATAATAAAAAGGTTAAATGCTTGAATATTTCTGCTTTTCGGCTCAACCGCACGGCAACGCGACGCGGCTTTGAAGCAGGCGCTCTTCGCATATTCCAGTATGGCAAGCTCTTTTAACCTAAAATCCACACACGATCCTCTATGGCAAGATGTTTTAGCCTAAAATAAACTAAGCATTTCTTGTCATACTGCCATTTTTACTATCAACAATTAAATTAGAGAGCTCTAAGTGTTCTGGGCTGGCCCTTTTGCCCCAATGCTGCCCGGTTTGCTTCTCCAAGCCAACATTTAAAGTTTGTCATCGAACTTTAGCTTCTAGTTATTATTATAGTTATTATTCTTATGACCTAAGAAAATTTCTGACAGCTACTCCTCCGAGGCCTTTGAAGCCACAAGGCCCAAACTTGGCAGAGACCTGGGCCCTTGTCCCGAAAGATATGCTATATCTATTTGGACTGATCAGATGTACAGTTGATTTATTATTAATTTTTGAATATGACAAATTTCCCAATGAATTACATGGGCTGAGAAAAAATGCGCCCTCTAACAGTAATACCTCTCGACTGAAGAGGCGGGATTCAAACCTCTTACTTACAGTCACTCTGAAAACGGTGGAAATACAAATAAATATCGCCTTAAAAATGTAAATATTACAGCGATTTAACTCTAAATACCCATTAGAACACATCAACAGCTAAATTCAGTGGTTTGTGAGTATTTCTTGTAAAAGAAAAGCTCGCACCCGTCAGCGCTTATACAAGCCGTCGGCATGTACTCTCTCTGTATGTGCTCATAAACAACATAATTTGCACGAATTAGAACGCCTTTAAAATTAATATATTTCAGCGATTTATTTGTAAATACCCATTAGAACACATCAACAAATCAGCCTTTTGTGATCTGTTTTATTTCAAAGTTAAAGCACTGTCTTCAGCAAATGTGTTATACAGACGAGCTTTCACGGATCGGAGCTAACTTACCCGACTGAGAATTATACATGACTGCACGTCTTTTAAAAGCATTTAAATAAAAACACTCCAGCAATCCAACACAATCAATATACAAGAATATTTTAAAGAACTACATTAGCTGCAAATGAGCTTTTCAGTTTCACTAACGAACATGTTACCGAGCTGTGACTTACTTTCACTTTGAACTCGGTGGAAAATGCATATAAATAATGCCTTTAAAATTACAATATTCCAGCCATTTAATTGTAAATACAAATTAGAACACATCAAGACCTGAATTCAGCTGTTTGAGCGAATTTATTGAAAACCCTAAGCATTTCCTTCACCGCGTACAGATTGCTTTCAACGAGTATACATGGAGACGAACGACATAATTTGCACGAATTAGAACGCCTTTAAAATTACAATATTGCAGCGGTTTAATTCAGTCCACCCATTAGAAAATATCAACAGCTAAATGCAGTTGTTTGTGAGCATTTTGTTTTTTCATACAGAGAGCGCTGCGTTCAGCAGTGTGTTAGACATGAGCTCTGAGATGTCCGTCTGAGAATTATACATGACTGCACGTCTTTTAAAGGCATTTAAATAAAAACACTCCAGCGATTCAACACAATAAATATAGAAGAATATTTTAAAGACCTGCATTGGGTGCAAATGACGTTTTTCATAGGCTTAATTAACTAACATGAGATGCACGGCTGCATTTATGTGTCTGTTAACAAAGACATCATTTGCACGTCTTTTAAAGGTATTTTAATACAAACACTCCAGCGATTAAACACAATAATAGTACAGTCATATAATAAAAAGGTTAAATGATTGCTTATTTCTGCTTTTCGCCTCAACCGCACAGCAACGCGTCGTGGCTTTGAAGCAGGCGCTGCACGAATCTTAAGATATGGCAAGCCGTATTAACCTAAAATACACATATTAATCAACTATGGCAAGCTGTGTTAGCCTAAAATATACTAAGCATTACTTATCGTAATAGCATTTTTACTAGTAACAATTGAATTACAGAGCTCTAAGTGGTCTGGGCTGGCCCTTTTGCCCGAAGGCTGCCCAATTTGGCTCTCCAAGCCAACATTTAAAGTTTGTCATCGAACTTTAGCTTCTAGTTATTATTAAGTTGGCTTGAGAGAGCCAACTTACTGATATTCTATTTAAACTTATTATTATTATTATTATTATTATTCTTCTTCTGAGACAAAAATTTTCTGACTGCTACTCCTCCTAGAGCTTTAACTCTACAAACTCCAAACTCAGCCCAGATCTTCATACTGGTCTAACTCGAGTTGCTATATCTTTTCTAACTAATCGGATTTACGGTTTTCCTAAAAATCCCGATTAAAACTGGGAATAAAATCTCATTGACTTACATTGACGGAATGTTCAAACTCCAACTGTCAAAATTCAAATTTAAACTGCCAGAATCCTTTGAGACTCAAATCAGGCTTCCCTTCTATCTACTATTTCTAATCCGATCAAACTCATTTAAACTCATCTATCTATCTATCTATCTATCTATCTATCTATCTATCTATCTATCTATCTATCTATCTATCTATCTATCTATCTATCTATCTATCTATCTATCTATCTATCTATTAATCTGTCTATCTATCTATCTATCTATCTATCTATCTATCTATCTATCTATCTATCTATCTATCTATCTATCTATCTATCTATCTATCTATCTATCTATTAATCTGTCTATCTATTAATCTATCTATAAATCTATCTATCTATTAATCTGTCTATCTATCAATCTGTCTATCTATAAATCTATCTATCTATCCATCTATAAATCTGTCTATCTATAAATCTGTCTATCTGTTAATCTATCTATCTATTAATCTGTCTATCCATTAATCTATCTATCTATAAATCTATCTATTAATCTATCTATCTATAAATCTATCCATCTATAAATCTGTCTATCTATTAATCTGTCTATCTATTAATCTATCTATAAATCTGTCTATCTATAAATCTATCTATCTATAAATCTATCCATCTATTAATCTATCTATCTTTCTATCTCTCCATCTTAATCATGCTAACAATATGCTAATCATGCTAAAATCATGCTAGTGACTTGCTAGTCATGCTAAATTCATGTTAGCGACTTGCTAGTCATGCTAAATTCATGTTAGCGACTTGCTAGTCATGCTAAAATCATGCTAGCGACTTGCTAAAATCTTGCTAGCGACTTGCTAGTCATGCTAAAATCATGCTAGCAACTTGCTAATCATGCTTAATTCGTGCTAGCGTCTTGCTAGTCATGCTAAAATCATGCTAGTGACTTGCTAGTCATGCTAAAATCATGGTAGTGACTTGCTAATCATGTTAAAATCATGCTAGCGACTTGCTAGTCTTGCTAAAATCATGTTAGCGACTTGCTAGTAATGCTAAAATCATGCTAGTGACTTGCTAGTAATGATAAAATCCTGCTAGCGACTTTGCTAGTCAGGCTAAAATCATGCTAGCGACTTGCTAGTCATGCTAAAATCATGCTAGTGACTTTGCTAATCATGCTAAAATCATGCTAGCGACTTGCTTTTCATGCTAAAATCATGATAGCGTCATGCTAAAATCATGCTAGCGACTTTCTAGTAATGCTAAAATCATGCTAGTGACTTGCTAATCATGCTAAAATCATGCTAGCGACTTGCTTGTCATGCTAAAATCATGCTAGCGATTTGTTAAAATCATGCTAGTGACTTGCTAGTCATGCTAAAATCATGCTAGCGACTTGCTAATCATGTTAAAATCATGCTAGCGATTTGCTTGTCATGCTAAAATCATGCTACCGACTTGCTAATCATGCTAAAATCATGCTAGCGACTTGCTAGTCAATGCTAAAATCATGCTAGTGACTTGCTAGTCATGCTAGGATCATGCTAGTAACTTGTTAGTCATGCTAGTATCATCCTAAAATCATGCTAGCGATTTGCTTGTCATGCTAAAATCATGCTACCGACTTGCTAATCATGCTAAAATCATGCTAGCAACTTGCTAGTCATGCTAAAATCATGCTAGCGACTTGCTAGTCATGCTAGCGACTTGCTAGTCATGCTAAAATCATGCTAGTGACTTGCTAGTCGTGCTAGGATCATGCTAGTAACTTGTTAGTCATGCTTGTCTATCTATAAATCTATCCATCTATTAATCTGTCTATCTATAAATCTATCTATTAATCTATCTATCTATAAATCTGTCTATCTATTAATCTGTCTATCTATGAATCTATATCTATTAATCTATCTATCTATTAATCTGTCTATCTATAAATCTATATCTATTAATCTATCTATCTATAAATCTGTCTATCTATAAATCTATATCTATTAATCTATCTATCTATAAATCTGTCTATAAATCTGTCTATAAATCTATCTGTCTATAAATCTATATATCTATTAATCTATCTATAAATCTGTCTATTAATCTGTCTATAAATCTATCTGTCTATAAATCTATCTATCTATAAATCTATCTATAAATCTGTCTATAAATCTATCTATCTATAAATCTGTCTATTAATCTGTCTATAAATCTATCTGTCTATAAATCTATCTATCTATAAATCTGTCTATCCGTTTAAGCTTTAAAACTACTTTAAACTTAAAACTATTTCAGACTGAAAACCTTCAAACTTAAATCTTTTCAAACTTTTTCTATCTTTAAACTTTAAAAACTAATCAAACTGCTTAAAGCTTTCAAAACTTCTTTAAACTTTAAGGCAAAGCTTTCTCAAGCCAACTTAAAGTTTGTCTCGACGAACTTTTTTATCTAGTTATGTTGGCTTGGAGAGCCAACATACTGTTATGCTATTTAAACTTATTATTATTATGTTGGCTTGGAGAAGCCAACATATTGTTATGCTATTTAAACTTATTATTATTATTATTAAAATTCTTCTGAGACTAAAATTCTATACGCTACTCCTCCTAGAGCTTTAAGGCTACAAGCCCCAAACTCGGCGGAGCCCTGGGCCCTGGTCACCAAAGTGTTGCTATATCTTTTTGAAATGATCAGACTTACAGTTGATTTAATATTAATTTTTTTACATGAAAAATTTCTATGGGATTTCAATGGGCTGAGAAAAAATGCGCCATCTAGAGGCGCAATACCTCTCCACTGAAGAGGCGGGACTCAAACCTCTTACTTACAGTCACTCTGAAATCGGTGGAAATACAAATAAATACCGCTTTAAAATTTTTAATATTACAGCGATTTAACTCTTAATACCCATTAGAACACATCAACAGCTACATTCAGCTGTGAGCTGTTTTGTATAAAAGTTAAACCGCTGTCTTTACAGAGTGTGTTACAGATGAGCTTCACATCTCCGTCTGAGAATTATACATAACTGCACGTCTTTTAAAAGCATTTAAATAAAAACACTCCAGCGATCCAACACAATAAATATAGAAGAATATTTTAAAGAGCTACATTGGGTGTAAATGAGCTATTTCAAACGTTTTACTAACGAACATGAGATGTATGGCTGCATTATCAGTCTGTCAACAAATATATCATTTGCACGTCTTTTAAAGGCATTTAAATAAAAACACTCCAGCGATTGCACACAATAAATATAGAAGAATATTTTAAAGAGCTGCATTGAATGCAAATGACCTGTTTCAAAGGTTTTTAATAACGAACATGAGATGTACGGCTGCATCCGTCTGTGTCAACAAAGAATTCATTTGCACGTCTTTTAAAGGTAATCAAATAAAAACATTCCAGCGATTGCACACAATAAATATAGAAGAATATTTTAAAGAGCTACATTGGGTGTAAATGAGCTATTTCAAACGTTTTACTAACGAACATGAGATGCACGGCTGCATATATGTGTCTGTTAACAAAGACATCATTTGCACGACTTTTAAAGGTATTTTAATATAAACACTCCAGCGATTCAACACAATAATAGTACAATCATATAATAAAAAGGTTAAATGCTTGCTTATTTCTGCTTTTCGCCTCAACCGCACAGCAACGCGTCGTGGCTTTGAAGCAAGCGCTGCACGAATCTCGTATGGCAAGCCGTTTTAACCTAAAATACACATATTAATCCACTATGGCAAGCTGTTCAATTACAGAGCTCTAAGTGTTCTGGGCTGGCCCTTTTGCCCCAAGGCTGCCCAATTTGGCTCTCCAAGCCAACATTTAAAGTTTGTCATCGAACTTTAGCTTCTAGTTATTATTATTCTTATGACCTACAGAAATTTCTGACAGCTACTCCTCCGAGGCCTTTGAAGCCACAAGGCCCAAACTTGGCAGAGACCTGGGCCCTTGTCCCGAAAGAGTTGCTATATCTATTTGGACTGATCAGATGTACAGTTGATTTATTATTAATTTTTGAATATGACAAATTTCCCAATGAATTACATGGGCTGAGAAAAAATGCGCCCTCTAACAGTAATACCTCTCGACTGAAGAGGCGGGACTCAAACTTCTTACTTACAGTCACTCTGAAATCCGTGGAAATACAAATAAATATCGCCTTAAAAATGTCATTATTACAGCGATTTAACTCTAAATACCCATTAGAACATATCAACAGCTAAATTCAGTGGTTTGTGAGTAGTTCTTGTAAAAGAAAAGCTCGCACCCTTCAGCGCTTATACAAGCCGTCAGCACTAGGCTACTCTCTCTCTACATGTGCTCACAAACAACATAAATTGCACGAATTAGAACGCCTTTAAAATAAATATATTTCAGCGATTTATTTGTAAATACCCATTAGAACACATCAACAAATCAGCCTTTTGTGATCTGTTTTATTTCAAAGTTAAAGCACTGTCTTCAGCAAATGTGTTATACAGACGAGCTTTCAGGCTCGGTGCTAACTTACCCGTCTGAGAATTATACATGACTGCACGTCTTTTAAAAGCATTTAAATAAAAACACTCCAGCGATCCAACACAATCAATATACAAGAATATTTTAAAGAACTACATTAGCTGCAAATGAGCTGTTCAGTTTCACTAACGACCATGTTACCGAGCTGTGACTTACTTTCACTTTGAACTCGGTGGAAAATGCATATAAATAATGCCTTTAAAATTACAATATTCCAGCCATTTAATTGTAAATACCCATTAGAACACATCAAGACCTGAATTCAGCTGTTTGAGCGAATTTATTGAAAACCCTAAGCAATTCCTTCACCGCGTACAGATTGCTTTCAACGAGTATACATGGAGACGAACGACATAATTTGCACGAATTAGAACGCCTTTAAAATTACAACATTGCAGCGATTTAATTCAGTCCACCCATTAGAAAATATCAACAGCTAAATGCAGTTGTTTGTGAGCATTTTGTTTTTTCATACAGAGAGTCCTGCATTCAGCAGTGTGTTAGACATGAGCTCCGAGATGTCCGACTGAGAATTATACATGACTGCACGTCTTTTAAAGGCATTTAAATAAAAACACTCCAGCGATTCAACACAATAAATATAGAAGAATATTTTAAAGACCTGCATTGGGTGCAAATGACGTTTTTCATAGGCTTAACTAACTAACATGAGATGCACGGCTGCATTTATGTGTCTGTTAACAAAGACATAATTTGCACGTCTTTTAAAGGTATTTTAATACAAACACTCCAGCGATCCAACACAATAATAGTTCAGTCATATAATAAAAAGTTTAAATGCTTGCTTATTTCTGCTTTTCGGCTCAACCGCACGGCAACGCGACGCGGCTTTGAAGCAGGCGCTCATCACTTATTCCAGTATGGCAAGCCGTTTTAACCTAAAATAAAATTATTAATCCACTATGGTGTTCTGGGCTGGCCCTTTTGCCCGAAGGCTGCCCAATTTGGCTCTCCAAGCCAACATTTAAAGTTTGTCATCGAACTTTAGCTTCTAGTTATTATTCTTCTTCTGAGACCAAAATTTTCTGACTGCTACTCCTCCTAGAGCTTTAACTCTACAAACTCCAAACTCAGCCCAGATCTACATACTGGTCTAACTCGAGTTGCTATATCTTTTCTAACTAATCGGACTTACGGTTTTCCTAAAAATCCCGATTAAAACTGGGAATAAAATCTCATTGATTTACATTGACGGAATGTTCAAACTCCAACTGTCAAAATTCAAATTTAAACTGCCAGAATCCTTTGAGACTCAATCAGGCTTCCCTTCTATCTACTATTTCTAATCCGATCAAACTCATTTAAACTCATCTATCTATCTATCTATCTATCTATCTATCTATCTATCTATCTATCTATCTATCTATCTATCTATCTATCTATCTATCTATCTATCTATCTATCTATCTATCTATAAATCTATCTATCTATTAATCTGTCTATCTATCAATCTGTCTATCTATAAATCTATCCATCTATAAATCTATCCATCTATAAATCTGTCTATCTATAAATCTGTCTATCTATAAATCTGTCTATCTATTAATCTATCTATCTATAAATCTATCCATCTATAAATCTGTCTATCTATAAATCTATCTATCTATAAATCTATCCATCTATAAATCTGTCTATCTATAAATCTGTCTATCTATAAATCTATCTATCTATAAATCTATCCATCTATAAATCTGTCTATCTATAAATCTGTCTATCTATTAATCTGTCTATCCATTAATCTATCTATCTATAAATCTATCTATTAATCTATCTATCTATAAATCTATCCATCTATAAATCTGTCTATCTATAAATCTATCTATTAATCTATCTATAAATCTATCTATAAATCTATCTATCTATAAATCTGTCTATCTATAAATCTATCCATCTATTAATCTATCTATCTTTCTATCTCTCCATCTTAATCATGCTAACAATATGCTAATCATGCTAAAATCATGCTAGTGACTTGCTAGTCATGCTAAATTCATGTTAGCGACTTGCTAGTCATGCTAAATTCATGTTAGCGACTTGCTAGTCATGCTAAAATCATGCTAGCGACTTGCTAAAACCTTGCTAGCGACTTGCTAGTCATGCTAAAATCATGCTAGGAACTTGCTAATCATGCTTAATTCGTGCTAGCGTCTTGCTAGTCATGCTAAAATCATGCTAGTGACTTGCTAGTCATGCTAAAATCATGCTAGTGACTTGCTAATCATGTTAAAATCATGCTAGCGACTTGCTAGTCTTGCTAAAATCATGTTAGCAACTTGCTAGTAATGCTAAAATCATGCTAGTGACTTGCTAGTAATGATAAAATCATGCTAGCGACTTTGCTAGTCAGGCTAAAATCATGCTAGGGACTTGCTAGTCATGCTAAAATCATGCTAGTGACTTTGCTAATCATACTAAAATCATGCTAGCGACTTGCTTGTCATGCTAAAATCATGCTACCGACTTGCTAATCATGTTAAAATCATGCTAGCGATTTGCTTGTCATGCTAAAATCATGCTACCGACTTGCTAATCATGTTAAAATCATGCTAGCGATTTGCTTGTCATGCTAAAATCATGCTACCGACTTGCTAGTCATGCTAAAATCATGCTAGTGACTTGCTAGTCGTGCTAGGATCATGCTAGTAACTTGTTAGTCATGCTAGTATCATCCTAAAATCATGCTAGCGATTTGCTTGTCATGCTAAAATCATGCTAGCGACTTGTTAATCATGCTATAATCATGCTAGCAACTTGCTAGTCATGCTAAAATCATGCTAGCGACTTGCTAGTCATGCTAAAATCATGCTAGCGACTTGCTAGTCATGATAAAATCATGCTAGTGACTTGCTAGTCGTGCTAGGATCATGCTAGTAACTTGTTAGTCATGCTTGTCTATCTATAAATCTATCCATCTATAAATCTGTCTACCTATTAATCTATCCATCTATTAATCTGTCTATCTATTAATCTATCCATCTATTAATCTGTCTATCTATAAATCTATATCTATAAATCTGTCTATCTATTAATCTATCCATCTATAAATCTGTCTATCTATTAATCTATCCATCTATAAATCTGTCTATCTATTAATCCATCCATCTATTAATCTGTCTATCTATAAATCTAAATCTATAAATCTGTCTATCTATTAATCTATCCATCTATTAATTTGTCTATCTATAAATCTATATCTATTAATCTGTCTATCTATAAATCTATATCTATCAATCTGTCTATCTATCTATCTATTAATCTGTTTATCTATAAATCTATCTCTCCATCTAAATCATGCTAACAATATGCTAATCATGCTAAAATCATGCTAGTGACTTGCTAGTAATGCTAAAATCATGCTAGCGACTTGCTAGTAATGCTAAAATCATGCTAGCTACTTGCTAGTCATGCTAAAATCATGCTAGCGACTTGCTAGTCATGCTAAAATCATGCTAGCGACTTTGCTAGTCATGCTAAAATAATGCAAGCGACTTGCTAGTCATGCTGAAATCATGCTAGCGACTTGCTAATCATGTTAAATCATGCTAGCGACTTGCTAGTCTTGCTAAAATCATGTTAGCGACTTGCTAGTAATGCTAAAATCATGCTAGTGACTTGCTAGTAATGCTAAAACCATGCTAGAGACTTTGCTAGTCAGGCTAAAATCATGCTAGCGACTTGCTAGTCATGCTAAAATCATGCTAGCGACTTGCTAATCATGTTAAAATCATGCTAGCGACTTGCTAGTCTTGCTAAAATCATGTCAGCGACTTGCTAGTCATGCTAAAATCATGCCAGCAACATGCTAGTAACCACCCTGGGTAACCTAGTAACCGCATAGCAACACCTTAACAACCACCTCAGGTACCTTAGCAACCGCATAGCAACACCTCAGCAACCACCCTGGGTACCTTAGCAACCACATAGCAACACCTCAGCAACCACCATGGGTACCTTAGCAACCACATAGCAACACCTTAGCAACCACCCCAGGTACCCTAGCAACCACATAGCAACACCTTAGCAACCACCCCGTGTACCCTAGCAACCGCATAGCAACACCTTAGCAACCACCCCGGGTACCTTAGCAACCACATAGCAACACCTTAGCAACCACCCTGTGTACCTTAGCAACCGCATAGCAACACCTTAGCAACCACCCCGGGTACCTTAGCAACCGAATAGCAACACCCTAGCAACCACCCCAGACACCACAGCTATCTATCTATCTATCTATCTATCTATCTATCTATCTATCTATCTATCTATCTATCTATCTATCTATCTATCTATCTATCTATCTATCTATCTTCAATCTTTAAAACTGCTAAAAACTTTAAACTATTTCAGACTGAAACCCATCAAACTTAAAACTTTTTAAACTTTTACTACTTTTAAAGCTTTCAAAACTTCTTTAAACTTTAAGGCAAAGCTTTCTCAAGCCAACTTAAAGTTTGTCTCGACGAACTTTTTTATCTAGTTATGTTGGCTTGGAGAGCCAACATACTGTTATGCTATTTAAACTTATTATGTTGGCTTGGAGAGCCAACATACTGTTATGCTATTTAAACTTATTATGTTGGCTTGGAGAAGCCAACATATTGTTATGCTATTTAAACTTATTATTATGTTGGCTTGGAGAAGCCAACATATTGTTATGCTATTTAAACTTATTATTATTATTATTATTATAATGTTGGCTTGGAGAAGCCAACATATTGTTATGCTATTTAAACTTATTATTATGTTGGCTTGGAGAAGCCAACATATTGTTATGCTATTTAAACTTATTATTATGTTGGCTTGGAGAAGCCAACATATTGTTATGCTATTTAAACTTATTATTATTCAACCTTCTTCTGAGACTAATTTTCTATACGCTACTCCTCCTAGGGCTTTAAGGCTACAAGCCCCAAACTCGGCGGAGCCCTGGGCCCTGGTCACGAAAGTGTTGCTATATCTTTTTGGAATGATCAGACTTACAGTTGATTTAATATTAATTTTTTTACATGAAAAATTTCTATAGGATTTCAATGGGCTGAGAAAAAATGCGCCATCTAGAGGCGCAATACCTCTCCACTGAAGAGGCGGGACTCAAACCTCTTACTTACAGTCACTCTGAAATCGGTGGAAATACAAATAAATACCGCCTTTAAAATTTAAATATTGCAGCGATTTAATTGTAAATACCCATTAGAACACATCAACAGCTACATTCAGCTGTGAGCTGTTTTGTGTAAAAGTTCAACCGCTGTCTTTAGAGAGTGTGTTACAGATGAGCTTCACATCTCCGTCTGAGAATTATACATGACTGAACGTCTTTTAAAAGCATTTAAATAAAAACACTCCAGCGATTGTACACAATAAATATAGAATAATATTTTAAAGAACTACATTAGCTGCAAATGAGCTTTTCAATACGTTTCACTAACGAACATGTTACCGAGCTGTGACTTACTTTCACTTTGAACTCGGTGGAAAATGCATATAAATAATGCCTTTAAAATTACAATATTCCAGCCATTTAATTGTAAATACCCATTAGAACACATCAAGACCTGAATTCAGCTGTTTGAGCGAATTTATTGAAAACCCTAAGCACCGCGCACAGATTGCTTTCAACGAGTATACATGGAGACGAACGACATAATTTGCACGAATTAGAACGCCTTTAAAATTACAATATTGCAGCGATTTAATTCAGTCCACCCATTAGAAAATATCAACAGCTAAATGCAGTTGTTTGTGAGCATTTTGTTTTCATACAGAGAGCGCTGCGTTCAGTGTGTTAGACATGAGCTCCCAGATGTCCGTCTGAGAATTATGTACATGACTGCACGTCTTTTAAAGGCATTTAAATAAAAACACTCCAGCGATCCAACACAATAAATATAGAAGAATATTTTAAAGACCTGCATTGGGTGCAAATGACGTTTTTCATAGGCTTAACTAACTATGCACGGCTGCATTTATGTGTCTGTTAACAAAGACATAATTTGCACGTCTTTTAAAGGTATTTTAATACAAACACTCCAGCGATTAAACACAATAATAGTACAGTCATATAATAAAAAGGTTAAATGATTGCTTATTTCTGCTTTTCGCCTCAACCGCACAGCAACGCGTCGTGGCTTTGAAGCAGGCGCTGCACGAATCTTAAGATATGGCAAGCCGCTTTAACCTAAAATACACATAAATCCTCTATGGCAAGCTGTTTTAGCCTAAAATATACTAAGCATTACTTATTGTAATAGCATTTTTACTAGCAATAATTCAATTACAGAGCTCTAAGTGTTCTGGGCTGGCCCTTTTGCCCGAAGGCTGCCCAATTTGGCTCTCCAAGCCAACATTTAAAGTTTGTCATCGAACTTTAGCTTCTAGTTATGTTGGCTTGGAGAAGCCAACATATTGTTATGCTATTTAAACTTATTATTATTCAACCTTCTTCTGAGACTAATTTTCTATACGCTACTCCTCCTAGGGCTTTAAGGCTACAAGCCCCAAACTCGGCGGAGCCCTGGGCCCTGGTCACGAAAGTGTTGCTATATCTTTTTGGAATGATCAGACTTACAGTTGATTTAATATTAATTTTTTTACATGAAAAATTTCTATAGGATTTCAATGGGCTGAGAAAAAATGTGCCATCTAGAGGTGCAATACCTCTCCACTGAAGAGGCGGGACTCAAACCTCTTACTTACAGTCACTCTGAAATCGGTGGAAATACAAATAAATACCGCCTTTAAAATTTAAATATTACAGCGATTTAATTGTAAATACCCATTAGAACACATCAACAGCTACATTCAGCTGTGAGCTGTTTTGTGTAAAAGTTAAACCGCTGTCTTTAGAGAGTGTGTTACAGATGAGCTTCACATCTCCGTCTGAGAATTATACATGACTGAACGTCTTTTAAAAGCATTTAAATAAAAACACTCCAGCGATTGTACACAATAAATATAGAATAATATTTTAAAGAACTACATTAGCTGCAAATGAGCTGTTCAATAGGTTTCACTAACGAACATGTTACCGAGCTGTGACTTACTTTCACTTTGACTTCGGTGGAAAATGCATATAAATAACGCCTTTAAAATTACAATATTCCAGCCATTTAATTGTAAATACCCATTAGAACACATCAAGACCTGAATTCAGCTGTTTGAGCGAATTTATTCAAAACCCTAAGCATTTCCTTCACCGCATACAGGTTGCCTTCAACGAGTATACATGGAGACGAAAGACATAATTTGCACGGATTTGACCGCCTTTAAAATTACAATATTGCAGCGATTTAATTCAGTCCACCCATTAGAAAATATGAACAGCTAAATGCAGTTGTTTGTGAGTATTTTGTTTTCATACAGAGAGCGCTGTGTTCAGCAGTGTAGACATGAGCTCCGAGATGTCCGACTGACAATTATACATGACTGCACGTCTTTTAAAGGCATTTAAATACAAACACTCCAGCGATTGCACACAATAAATATAGAATAATATTTTAAAGAGCTGCATTGGGTGTAAATGAGCTATTTCAAACGTTTCACTAACGAACATCAGATGTATGGCTGCATTATCAGTCTGTCAACAAATACATCATTTGCACGTCTTTTAAAGGCATTTAAATAAAAACACTCCAGCGATTGCACACAATAAATATAGAAGAATATTTTAAAGACCTACATTGGGTGCAAATGACGTTTTTCATAGGCTTAACTAACATGAGATGCACGGCTGCATTTATGTGTCTGTTAACAAAGACATCATTTGCACGTCTTTTAAAGGTATTTTAATACAAACACTCCAGCGATTCAACACAATAATAGTACAGTCATATAATAAAAAGGTTAAATGCTTGCTTATTTCTGCTTTTCACCTCGCGTCGTGGCTTTGAAGCAGGCGCTGCACGAATCTTAAGTTATGGCAAGCCGTTTTAACCTAAAATCCACACACAATCCTCTATGGCAAGCTGTTTTAGCCTAAAATATACTAAGCATTTCTTGTCGTACTGCCATTTTTGCTAGCAACAATTCCATTAGAGAGTTCTAAGTGTTCTGGGCTGGCCCTTCTGCCCCAAGGCTGCCCGGTTTGGCTCTCCAAGCCAACATTTAAAGTTTGTCATCGAACTTTAGCTTCTAGTTATGTTGGCTTGGAGAAGCCAACATATTGTTATGCTATTTAAACTTATTATTATTCAACCTTCTTCTGAGACTAATTTTCTATACGCTACTCCTCCTAGAGCTTTAAGGCTACAAGCCCCAAACTCGGCTGAGCCCTGGGCCCTGGTCACCAAAGTGTTGCTATATCTTTTTGGAATGATCAGACTTACAGTTGATTTAATATTAATTTTTTTACATGAAAAATTTCTATAGGATTTCAATGGGCTGAGAAAAAATGCGCCATCTAGAGGCGCAATACCTCTCCACTGAAGAGGCGGGACTCAAGCCTCTTGCTTACAGTCACTCTGAAATCGGTGGAAATACAAATAAATACGGCTTTTTAAAATGTAAATATTACAGCGATTTAACTCTAAATACCCATTAGAACACATCAACAGCTTAATTCAGTGGTTTGTGAGCAGTTCTTGTAAAAGAAAAGCTTGCACCCTTCAGCGAGTACAAGCCGTCAGCACGAACTCTCTCTGTATGTGCTCATAAACAACATAAATTGCACGAATTAGAGTGCCTTTAAAATTTATATATTTCAGCGATTTATTTGTAAATACCCATTAGAACACATCAACAAATCAGCCTTTTGTGATCTGTTTTATTTCAAAGTTAAGTTAGCTCCGAACCGTGAAGCTCATCTGTATAACACACATTTGCTGAAGACTGCTTTAACGTTACCCGACTGAGAATTATACATGACTGCACGTCTTTTAAAAGCATTTAAATAAAAACACTCCAGCGATCCAACACAATAAATATACAAGAATATTTTAAAGAACAACATTAGCTGCAAATGAGCTATTCAATAGGTTTCACTAACGAACATGTTCCCAAGCTGTGACGCACTTTCACTTTGACTTCGGTGGAAAATGCATATAAATAACGCCTTTAAAATTACAATATTCCAGTCATTTAATTTTAAATACCCATTAGAACACATCAAGACCTGAATTCAGCTGTTTGAGCGAATTTATTCAAAACCCTAAGCATTTCCTTCACCGCGTACAGATTGCTTTCAACGAGTATAATGGAGACGAACGATATCATTTGGACGAATTAGAACGCCTTTAAAATTACAATATTGCAGCGATTTAATTCATTCCACCCATTAGAAAATATCAACAGCTAAATGTAGTTGTTTGTGAGTATTTTTTTTCCATACAGAGAGCGCTGTGTTCAGCAGTGTAGACATGAGCTCCGAGATGTCTGTCTGAGAATTATACATGACTGCACGTCTTTTAAAGGCATGTAAATACAAACACTCCAGCGATTGCACACAATAAATATAGAAGAATATTTTAAAGACCTGCATTGGGTGCAAATGACTTTTTTCATAGGCTTAACTAACTAACAGGAGATGCACGGCTGCATTTATGTGTCTGTTAACAAAGACATCATTTGCACGTCTTTTAAAGGTATTTAAATTCAAACACTCCAGCGATTAAACACAATAATAGTAGAGTAATATACTACACAGCTTAAATGCTTGCTTATTTCTGCTTTTAGGCTCAACTGCACAGCAAGGCGTCGTGGCTTTCAAGCACCCGCTGCACACTTGTTGTATGGCAAGCCGGATTAACCTAAAATACACATAAATCCTCTATGGCAAGCTGTTTAGCCTAAAATATACTAAGCATTACTTATCGTAATAGCATTTTTACTAGCAACAATTCAATCAGAGAGCTCTAAGTGTTCTGGGCTGGCCCTTTTGCACGAAGGCTGCCCGGTTTGCTTCTCCAAGCCAACATTTAAAGTTTGTCATCGAACTTTATCTTCTAGTTATTATTAAACTTCTTCTGAGACTAAAATTCTATACGCTACTCCTCCTAGAGCTTTAAGGCTACAAGCCCCAAACTCGGCGGAGCCCTGGGCCCTGGTCACCAAAGTGTTGCTATATCTTTTTGGAATGATCAGACTTACAGTTGATTTAATATTAATTTTTTTACATGAAAAATTTCTATGGGATTTCAATGGGCTGAGAAAAAATGCGCCATCTAAAGGCGCAATACCTCTCCACTGAAGAGGCGGGACTCAAACCTCTTGCTTACAGTCACTCTGAAATCGGTGGAAATACAAATAAATACCGCTTTTTAAAATTTAAATATTACAGCGATTTAACTCTAAATACCCATTAGAACACATCAACAGCTAAATTCAGTGGTTTGAGAGCAGTTCTTGTAAAAGGAAAGCTTGCACCCTTCAGCGAGTATACAAGCCGTCAGCACGAACTCTCTCTGTATGTGCTCACAAACAACATAAATTGCACGAATTAGAACGCCTTTAAAATAAATATATTTCAGCGATTTGTTTGTAAATACCCATTAGAACACATCAACAAATCAGCCTTTTGTGATCTGTTTTATTTCAAAGTTAAAGCACTGTCTTCAGCAAATGTGTTATACAGACGAGCTTTCACGGATCGGAGCTAACCTGACTGGCATTATACATGACTGCACGTCTTTTAAAAGCATTTAAATAAAAACACTCCAGCGATCCAACACAATAAATATACAAGAATATTTTAAAGAACTACATTAGCTGCAAATGAGCTGTTCAATAGGTTTCACTAACGAACATGTTACCGAGATGACACTTACTTTCACTTTGATTTCGGTGGAAAATGCATATAAATAACGCCTTTAAAAATACAATATTCCAGCCATTTAATTGTAAATACCCATTACAAACACATCAAGACCTGAATTCAGCTGTTTGAGCGAATTTATTGAAACCCCTAAGCATTTCCTTCACCGCGTACAGATTGCTTTCAACGAGTTTACATGGATACGAACGACATAATTTGCACAAATTTGACCGCCTTTAAAATTACAATATTGCGGCGATTTAATTCAGTCCACCCATTAGAAAATATCAACAGCTAAATGCAGTTGTTTGTGACTTTTTTTTTTTTTCATACAGAAAGCGCTGCATTCAGCAGTGTGTTAGACATGAGCTCCGAGATGTCCGACTGAGAATTATACATGACTGCACGTCTTTTAAAGGCATTTAAATAAAAACACTCCAGCGATTCAACACAATAAATATAGAAGAATATTTTAAAGACCTGCATTGGGTGCAAATGACGTTTTTCATAGGCTTAACTAACATGAGATGCACGGCTGCATTTATGTGTCTGTTAACAAAGACATCATTTGCACGTCTTTAAAAGGTATTTTAATACAAACACTCCAGCGATTCAACACAATAATAGTTCAGTCATATAATAAAAAGTTTAAATGCTTGCTTATTTCTGCTTTTCGGCTCAACCGCATGGCAACGCGACGCGGCTTTGAAGCAGGCGCTCATCACTTATTCCAGTATGGCAAGCCGTTTTAACCTAAAATACACATTAATCCACTATGGTGTTCTGGGCTGGCCCTTTTGCCCGAAGGCTGCCCGGTTTGCTTCTCCAAGCCAACATTTAAAGTTTGTCATCGAACTTTAGCTTCTAGTTATTATTAAACTTCTTCTGAGACTAAAATTCTATACGCTACTCCTCCTAGAGCTTTAAGGCTACAAGCCCCAAACTCGGCAGAGCCCTGGGCCCTGACCCCGAGATTGTTGCTATATCTTTTTAGACTGATCAGACTTACAGTTGATTTATTATTAATTTTTTTACATTAAAAATTCCTAAAATTTTGCCCTCTAATGGAGCAATATTCCAGTATGGCAAGCCGTTTTAACCTAAAATCCACACATGATCCTCTATGGCAAGCTGTTTTAGCCTAAAATATACTAAGCATTTCTTGTCGTACTGCCATTTTTACTAGCAACAATTCAATTAGAGAGCTCTAAGTGTTCTGGGCTGGCCCTTTTGCCCCAAGGCTGCCCGGTTTGGCTCTCCAAGCCAACATTTAAAGTTTGTCATCGAACTTTAGCTTCTAGTTATTATTATTTTGTTGGCTTGGAGAAGCCAACATATTGTTATGCTATTTAAACTTATTATTATTCAACCTTCTTCTGAGACTAATTTTCTATACGCTACTCCTCCTAGGGCTTTAAGGCTACAAGCCCCAAACTCGGCGGAGCCCTGGGCCCTGGTCACGAAAGTGTTGCTATATCTTTTTGGAATGATCAGACTTACAGTTGATTTAATATTAATTTTTTTACATGAAAAATTTCTATAGGATTTCAATGGGCTGAGAAAAAATGCGCCATCTAGAGGCGCAATACCTCTCCACTGAAGAGGCGGGACTCAAACCTCTTACTTACAGTCACTCTGAAATCGGTGGAAATACAAATAAATACCGCCTTTAAAATTTAAATATTGCAGCGATTTAATTGTAAATACCCATTAGAACACATCAACAGCTACATTCAGCTGTGAGCTGTTTTGTGTAAAAGTTCAACCGCTGTCTTTAGAGAGTGTGTTACAGATGAGCTTCACATCTCCGTCTGAGAATTATACATGACTGAACGTCTTTTAAAAGCATTTAAATAAAAACACTCCAGCGATTGTACACAATAAATATAGAATAATATTTTAAAGAACTACATTAGCTGCAAATGAGCTTTTCAATACGTTTCACTAACGAACATGTTACCGAGCTGTGACTTACTTTCACTTTGAACTCGGTGGAAAATGCATATAAATAATGCCTTTAAAATTACAATATTCCAGCCATTTAATTGTAAATACCCATTAGAACACATCAAGACCTGAATTCAGCTGTTTGAGCGAATTTATTGAAAACCCTAAGCACCGCGCACAGATTGCTTTCAACGAGTATACATGGAGACGAACGACATAATTTGCACGAATTAGAACGCCTTTAAAATTACAATATTGCAGCGATTTAATTCAGTCCACCCATTAGAAAATATCAACAGCTAAATGCAGTTGTTTGTGAGCATTTTGTTTTCATACAGAGAGCGCTGCGTTCAGTGTGTTAGACATGAGCTCCCAGATGTCCGTCTGAGAATTATGTACATGACTGCACGTCTTTTAAAGGCATTTAAATAAAAACACTCCAGCGATCCAACACAATAAATATAGAAGAATATTTTAAAGACCTGCATTGGGTGCAAATGACGTTTTTCATAGGCTTAACTAACTATGCACGGCTGCATTTATGTGTCTGTTAACAAAGACATAATTTGCACGTCTTTTAAAGGTATTTTAATACAAACACTCCAGCGATTAAACACAATAATAGTACAGTCATATAATAAAAAGGTTAAATGATTGCTTATTTCTGCTTTTCGCCTCAACCGCACAGCAACGCGTCGTGGCTTTGAAGCAGGCGCTGCACGAATCTTAAGATATGGCAAGCCGCTTTAACCTAAAATACACATAAATCCTCTATGGCAAGCTGTTTTAGCCTAAAATATACTAAGCATTACTTATTGTAATAGCATTTTTACTAGCAATAATTCAATTACAGAGCTCTAAGTGTTCTGGGCTGGCCCTTTTGCCCGAAGGCTGCCCAATTTGGCTCTCCAAGCCAACATTTAAAGTTTGTCATCGAACTTTAGCTTCTAGTTATGTTGGCTTGGAGAGCCAACATACTGTTATGCTATTTAAACTTATTATTATTAAACTTCTTCTGAGACTAAAATTCTATACGCTACTCCTCCTAGAGCTTTTAGGCTACAAGCCCCAAACTCGGCAGAGCCCTGGGCCCTGGTCACGAAAGTGTTGCTATATCTTTTTGGAATGATCAGACTTACAGTTGATTTAATATTAATTTTTTTACATGAAAAATTTCTATAGGATTTCAATGGGCTGAGAAAAAATGCGCCATCTAGAGGCGCAATACCTCTCGACTGAAGAGGCGGGACTCAAACCTCTTACTTACACTCACTCTGAAATCGGTGGAAATACAAATAAATACCGCTTTAAAAATTTAAATATTACAGCGATTTAACTCTAAATACCCATTAGAACACACATCAACAGCTGAATTCAGTGGTTTGTGAGTAGTTCTTGTGAAAGAAAAGCTCGCACCCTTCAGCGAGTATACGAGCCGTCAGCATGAACTCTCTCTGTATGTGCTCATAAACAACATAATTTGCACGAATTAGAACGCCTTTAAAATTAATATATTTCAACGATTTATTTGTAAATACCCATTAGAACACATCAACAAATCAGCCTTTTGTGATCTGTTTTATTTCAAAGTTAAAGCACTGTCTTCAGCAAATGTGTTATACAGACGAGCTTTCAAGGCTCGGAGCTAACTTACCCGACTGAGAATTATACATGACTGCACGTCTTTTAAAAGCATTTAAATAAAAACACTCCAGCGATCCAACACAATAAATATACAAGAATATTTTAAAGAACTACATTAGCTGCAAATGAGCTATTTAATAGGTTTCACTAACGAACATGTTACCGAGCTGTGACTTACTTTCACTTTGAACTCGGTGGAAAATGCATATAAATAACGTCTTTAAAATTACAATATCCCAGCCATTTAATTGTAAATACCCATTAGAACACATCAAGACCTGAATTCAGCTGTTTGAGCGAATTTATTGAAAACCCTAAGCATTTCCTTCACCGCGTACAGATTGCTTTCAACGAGTATACATGGAGACGAACGACATAATTTGCACGAATTAGAACGCCTTTAAAATTACAATATTGCAGCGATTTAATTCAGTCCACCCATTAGAAAATATCAACAGCTAAATGCAGTTGTTTGTGGGCATTTTGTTTTCATACAGAGAGCGCTGTGTTCAGCAGTGTAGACATGAGCTCCGAGATGTCAGTCTGAGAATTATACATGACTGCACGTCTTTTAAAGGCATTTAAATAAAAAACACTCCAGCGATTCAACACAATAAATATAGAAGAATATTTTAAAGACCTACATTGGGTGCAAATGACTTTTTTCATAGGCTTAAGTAACTAACATGAGATGCACTGCTGCATTTATGTGTCTGTTAACAAAGACATCATTTGCACGTCTTTTAAAGGTATTTTAATACAAACACTCCAGCGATTCAACACAATAATAGTTCAGTCATATAATAAAAAGGTTAAATGCTTGAATATTTCTGCTTTTCGGCTCAACCGCACAGCAACGCGACGCGGCTTTGAAGCAGGCGCTCATCGCATATTCCAGTATGGCAAGCTGTTTTAACCTAAAATACACACACGATCCTCTATGGCAAGCTGTTTTAGCCTAAAATAAACTAAGCATTTCTTGTCGTACTGCCATTTTTACTATCAACAATTCAATTAGAGAGCTCTAAGTGTTCTGGGCTGGCCCTTTTGCCTCAATGCTGCCCGGTTTGGCTCTCCAAGCCAACATTTAAAGTTTGTCATCGAACTTTAACTTCTAGTTATTATTAAACTTCTTCTGAGACTAAAATTCTATACGCTACTCCTCCTAGAGCTTTAAGGCTACAAGCCCCAAATTCGGCGGAGCCCTGGGCCCTGGTCACCAAAGTGTTGCTATATCTTTTTGGAATGATCAGACTTACAGTTGATTTAATATTAATTTTTTTACATTAAAAATTTCTATGGGATTTCAATGGGCTGAGAAAAAATGCGCCATCTAAAGGCGCAATACCTCTCCACTGAAGAGGCGGGACTCAACCTCTTACTTACAGTCACTCTGAAATCGGTGGAAATACAAATAAATACCGCTTTTTAAAATTTAAATATTACAGCGATTTAACTCTAAATACCCATTAGAACACATCAACAGCTAAATTCAGTGGTTTGAGAGCAGTTCTTGTAAAAGGAAAGCTTGCACCCTTCAGCGAGTATACAAGCCGTCAGCACGAACTCTCTCTGTATGTGCTCATAAACAAAATAATTTGCACGAATTAGAACGCCTTTAAAATTAATATATTTCAGCGATTTATTTGTAAATACCCATTAGAACACATCAACAAATCAGCCTTTTGTGATCTGTTTTATTTCAAAGTTAACTTAGCTCCGAGCCGTGAAGCTCGTCTGTATAACACACATTTGCTGAAGACAGTGCTTTAACGTTACCCGACTGAGAATTAGACTGCACGTCTTTTAAAAGCATTTAAATAAAAACACTCCAGCGATCCAACACAATAAATATAAAAGAATATTTTAAAGAACTACATTAGCTGCAAATGAGCTATTCAATAGGTTTCAACGAACATGTTACCAAGCTGTGACCCACACTTTCACTTTGACTTCGGTGGAAAATGCATATAAATAACACCTTTAAAATTACAATATTCCAGCCATTTAATTTTAAATACCCATTAGAACACATCAAGACCTGAATTCAGCTGTTTGAGCGAATTTATTCAAAACCCTAAGCACAGATTGCCTTCAACGAGTATACATGGAGACGAACGACATAATTTGCACGAATTAGAACGCCTTTAAAATTACAATATTGCAGCGATTTAATTCATTCCACCCATTAGAAAATATCAACAGCTAAATGCAGTTGTTTGTGAGTTTTTTTTTTTTTCATACAGAGAGCGCTGTGTTCAGCAGTGTAGACATGAGCTCCGAGATGTCCGTCTGAGAATTATACATGACTGCACTTCTTTTAAAGGAATGTAAATACAAACACTCCAGCGATTGCACACAATAAATATAGAAGAATATTTTAAAGACCTGCATTGGGTGCAAATGACTTTTTTCATAGGCTTAACTAACAGGAGATGCACGGCTGCATTTATGTGTCTGTTAACAAAGACATCATTTGCACGTCTTTTAAAGGTATTTTAATACAAACACTCCAGCGATTCCACACAATAAATATAGAAGAATATTTTAAAGACCTACATTGAGTTCAAATGACTTTTTTCACAGGCTTAACTAACTAACATTGAATGCACTGCTCACCCAGATAGCAATTACATTTGGCCCGGATCCGTTTTAAGCCCCTTGCCTCCGTTTCTATCTTAGAGACGTTTTCTGATTGTGAACCAGATCCGTGCCAGATAGAGGTTTTAGCTTAAACATTCTAACTGCCATCAGTTCAGTATTTATATCATTTTACAGATCTGGCCCGGATCACTTTTCCCATAGGTAACCGAAAGACATTAGCTGTGTCTGACACTGATTTGGTCCAGATCTGCAATATGAATCTGAGCCGATACTGTTTTTACATAAGCTACACTGGTGTGGCCCGAATCTGTGATACATATCTGAGCCGACTACATTTAAAAAAGGGCTATAAACTGCTCTGGCCCATATCTGCAAAACGGATTTGAGCCAACACTGGTTTGACAGAGGCTATCTGATGTGGACCACATCCTAAGTACTTTTCTCAAACTGTGTGAAGAACTCTGTGGAATAAACATTTTCAAAACAACATACCTGTCTGCATATTTTTTTCTATCTAGAGCATGAGATAAATGCATTGTCATTAAGCTGAGCAATATTATCAGTGTTTAAAAACTATACAGCAACATTCCCTGCAAACACGTCCACTTGGGGCCCACATGGGACTCACTTGGGCTAGTTGGGCTTCGGCTGGGCATGGGCTCAGACGAGTGGGCTTTGTTGTTGGGCCCCACATGGGCAGTAGATGGGCTAAACTAAGTGGGCTCCAGCTGGGCTCCACTCCTAAGATATTATGTTTTCTATATAATAGATATAGATATTAGATATAAATATATAGTATTTATACTATTATATAATATAATATCTTATATTTCTAATTTCTGTAGCTTTTGCATTTTTAGTTTTTGCTATTTATTATTAGATATTACATATATATATTTTTTTAGATATGTTTTCATATATAATTATTCAAAATTTATTATGTCAGACATGAATGCTATTTTTAGCAATAGCCACTGGGCTAGGTCCACTTTTTATTCGAATTTTATTAGACTATTAAGCTATTTAGAAGCCAAAGCAATTTAATAGTGGTCTTAAGCACTATACGACTTTCAACAGACAAGTTTGCCACAGCAGGTTTCCCCACAAAATGTTCAAACCCTAAAGTAAAAAGTGCATACTCTGTGCAGCGCACATCCACAAAGCTCCACCCCCACCACCGAGCGAAAGAAGTTTGCCCAGCAACAACTTTGCCGCCTTAGAGTCTGCTGTCAGTTAGGATCCATATCGGTGTCGTGTGGACAAAAGACAGGTAAGAATCTGCCTCAATGTATAATAAACAGGGGATGATTTTACCGTATGATGAATGTTAACCAAAAACTTTTTTGTAAAGTATTAGTAAAGAGGTCAGGAACTAGCTTTTAGCGAATATAAGTTACGTAAACCAGTGAGGTAAGTTAGCTTCGGTAACGTAAATTAAACCTGGTTAAAGCATGGCGTTGAACAGACGATTTTAATTTATTAAGTCATTATCATGCATATGTTGAGCTTGACTTGAATATTTTGTTTAGAAGGATTTGGTTGTGAACTTTGTTAGCAAGGCAGTCGAACAGGCTTAACGTAGTTATTAGCAAGCTGTTAAAAAAGCTGTAAAATGCCCATTTCTCCGCTTTTACTAGCTGGTGGCATTTTAATGTTTGCACTTGTTGCATTTACAGTTAAAGCAAAAACACAGATGAAAGTCCATTTGAATGTCAGCAATGTTTTATCGGCTAGGGTGTCGTGCTTATTCCCGCCAGGATTTGCATCCCCTGGCCGCGGGAGCACGCAGAGAAGCGGAGTTTAACGTTAACTGCTGCACTACGAATTCACCTCTTAAATGGAACAAATAGAGACGTGGAAGGGTTTTCCATAGTAATAAGAGACTCATTTATCTATATATATATTTTATATTTTTATATTTTACATATATATTTATTTGTCTGTTACATTAAGGCGACGTGTGAATTGTTTAATGCGTCGTTTAATATTGTGGATTGATCGACAGTGTTTTCCAAATTACCATATTCCTATGCACCTTAGCTACATAGGCCCACTGATACAGGAGTTTTCCTGCATTTTTTCGCGGCCGCCAAAGCAAAAATGTTTGTCCCGCCAAAGCCTTATTTCGGGACTCTGTGATCGGTGAATGACTGCTGGGCGAATACGAGCAGAGAGAGAGAGAGAGACCCGGCCGCGCGTGCGCGCGCACTCTCACCGTTTTCGAACAACACGAGCGCTGTCTTGCTCTCTCTCCCTCACGCATAATATCGAAATCAATTGACACACGATTGTAAAAGGTTAGGCCTTAACAGAGAATATTGATTTTAGTTTTTATAAAATAGCCATACCACTGTGCAATAACTCATAATGCGTGTCTTTATGTACATGACATTTAGTCAGTTAGAACACTGTTTCAAGTCTCACGAGCCTTAACACATACCACAGTAACAGCTTGGTTCATTTCGAGTCGAACATGACGAAAGTAATAATTGCGGTTCTATCAAGCGTCAGGATAATTTCAGTAACAGAAAAAAGTTCAGTAACAGCTCGTACTGATTCAAAAGTGTGTTAGAATCTCTAAAAGAACCGGCTCATAAGAGTCATTTAGGACTCGGACTACACTGATTGAGAATAGTAAACTGTATTTTATTAAATATGTTAATTTATCATCAATCCGAAATGTGTGCCATTAAGGCCAGCAACAACACACCCCATATTTGCATATTTCAATTAATTTACAAAGAAAATTGTAATACAAAAAAAAAAAATAAAAATACTTTTCATGGGTACTTTCATTGTGTAAAGTTTTATTTTGATAGGAGTAAAGGAAAAAAAAAATAGCCCCATTGGGGTGTATTGTTGCCTGGCCTTATTGGCACATATTTCGGATTGATGATAAATGAACATATTTCCTCAACTAGGATTTCTTAGGACTTTAAGTATGTTGTTCTGGGCACCTCATATAAATGATCTATGCAGAAAAAAAATATTTTACAATTAGTCTGTCGTAAAATGCTACTTTGCCTGGACTAAAAATAAATTAAGTAATTGTGATTATGATTTTTTTTTTTTAATTCATGGCCAAAGTATCATTACTGAAATCAAATATACATTCATTAAAGAAAAGGAAGAGAAAATATATGATATAACTGATAGAAAGTGGCAGGGACATTAGCTTACATAATTTAGAAATACATCTGAATGTATATGCCTCCAACCTTACACTGAACAAAGACCATAACCATTATTATTCTTATGTAGCCTACCCCAATAACAATTTCAACCTTACAATTACAATTTTGTTATTGGTATTTTACTTAAATTTTCTTGTAAACAAAAGTGAGTCTCCTGAGTCAGCCCTAGATAGATAGATAGATAGATAGATAGATAGATAGATAGATAGATAGATAGATAGATAGATAGATAGATAGATAGATAGATAGATAGATAGATAGATAGATAGATAGATAGATAGATAGATAGATAGATAGATAGATAGATAGATAGATAGATAAATATAATATAGACCAATAGAGGGATAGAGAAATAAATGTTATACTTGTTACCAAATCTTTATTTTTGATAAACCAGACAACTTTTCCAGTCACATAATAAATAAAATTAAGTAACACAACAACTTACAACATACTTTCCATTTCTTTTTCCAGATGCTGAAAACATGATGCAAACTGTTGAGAAGAAGGTATAATACTCAGATTTTCATTCCAGTCCAAACTCCATACTTTTTTTTTTATATTATTATTATTCAATTTACAGTTGAGATAGTTACCTAAATGTAAAAAAATGAATAGACGCAAGACACCTGTTTCCAGTTCAGCTTTGAGGAGAAGAGCCAGGGTGGACCTTAATAGAAGGTTAATTGATATCGGCCAGGAAACACCTGCAGCCACACTTCCTCCCAGAGATATTGGGTCTCCAACAGATGATGTTGCAGAACCTGAAAATGAAATCATGGAAGAAAGTCTTGGATTAGATCCAATGGCAGCTGTTGTGTCTGACCCAGAGGATAGATCTTATTATCAAGATGATAGTGATGTAGAAGAAATATCTGACTGGGAGGAACCAGAAAAACTCAGAAATCGCCTTTCCGAGTGGGCATTAACATATGGTATTTCCCATGTTGCACTTTCGGCTCTCTTGGCAATATTAACGGTCCACCACTGTGACTTGCCAAAAGATGCACGAACTCTTCTTAACACAAGAAGAGATTATTCTGTTAGGGAGCTCTGCGGTGGCCAATACCACTACATTGGCATTATTGAGGCGTTAAAACATACCCTTTCCCTATGGAAAGACAAGCTTGTCGATGGATGTTGTTTACATCTTCAAATGTCAGTGGATGGCCTGCCACTTTTTAAAAGTTCAGGTCTTCAGTTGTGGCCCATTTTAGGTAGATTGGTTGGAGTACCCATGAAAGAACCTGTAGTCATCGGGATGTACTCAGGTATAAAGAAACCTGAGTCATCAAAAATGTATCTCACAGATTTGGCAAATGAACTCTCGCAATTACAGGAGGGGTTTACATTTGAGGGGAAAAGGCTCACTTTAAAAGTTCATTCCATGATCTGTGACGCACCGGCAAAATCCTTTGTGAAAGTCACAAAGGCTTTTAACGGTTACTATGGCTGTGACAAGTGTATTCAGAGTGGGGTGTACCTCAACCACCGCATGACATACCCCCTCATGAATAGCCAAACACGGTCTGATGAGGCATTTGCCAGGCAGGAGGATGAGGAACACCACCATGGTCCTCATGCCTTCACAAATGTACATTTTGGTTTGGTGTCCCAAGTCCCACTGGACTACATGCACCTGGTGTGCTTGGGGGTGGTAAGGCGCCTTATCTTTCTGTGGATGAAAGGTCCTCTGACTGTCCGTGTACCAGTGAGAGACGTGGACAGAATATCCAGAAATCTTCTAAGCTTAAGACCCCACATTCCTTCGGAATTTGCTAGAAGGCCAAGAGCACTGAACGAAGTGGATAGGTGGAAAGCAACGGAGTTCCGTCAGTTTCTCTTATACACAGGACCGGTGGTGTTGCGTGAGGTGTTAAGACCTGATCTATATGCAAACTTCCTGCTGCTGTCGACAGCCATGGCAATGCTAGTCTCCCCTTTCTTTGCCAGAAAGTACAACGAATATGCCAACAGCCTCCTTCATGCTTTTGTGGAACATTTTGCCCGCCTGTATGGAAATGATCAGCTAGTGTACAATGTGCATGGGTTGACCCATCTTGCACAGGATGCAAAACATTTTGGCAATCTGGATGTTATATCCTCCTTTCCATATGAAAATTATTTGCAAAAACTCAAGGGTTTTGTACGCAAACCCTCAAATCCCCTGGCCCAAATAATCAGACGCCTGTCCGAGAAATTAAACGGTGGTGTTACAAGTGACCAGCCCATCAAATTCTGCAAAGAACATGCCAGAGGCCCTATACCAGTACCAAACTTGATCTGTCACCAGTATGACGAACTGAAATCAGAGAGGTTCACCATGACCACAACATGTCGAAACAACACATTTCTGATGGGCAAAAATGTGTGTCAAATAAATAATATAATTGACTGTCATGGTGATATCATAATTGCCTACAGACAGTACGGGATGGTTGAAACATTTTTTACCTATCCTTTTAATTCGGACATTTTAAACATTGTGATACCAGCTGACCTAGACCATGAGATAAAATTCTCCAAACTGTCATCTTTCACACAAAAATGCATGGCTGTCCCTTTCAATGAGGCAATGGTGGTAATACCGTTGTTTCATATGAAGGACTAGACTTTTTTTTTGAAAATCATAGTTCAGTTCAGTTCAGTTATGTATTTTTTTAATCATCTTATTTTTTACACAATGATTTTTAAAAGACATTTTGTGGAGTAATTTTCCTGGACGAGGACATTACAGAAGTTGTGCCGAGGTCATGGGTTAAAGGTGATGAATGTTTTTGGCCAACATTCATTTCCGAGGAAAAAACCCAAAAGGCCATAAAGAGGCATGAAATGCCAGGCCCTGGCTGGAAAATCTTCAAAATAAGAACACTCTTTGAAAAAGGTAAATAAACAAGCAAACAGGGTAATTCTATGTCTTTCCATGTTAGGACAACAGTTATGCCTTATTTCCTTTGTCCTTAATTATCTCCATAT